>NW_015150794.1:272917-294488 GCF_000732505.1 Cyprinodon variegatus
TAATGCCATGCCACTATAGTAGCTTTCTAAAAATGACTGATAATGTACACTCGTGTATTTATATGAGCCTGTGTGATAATTATTTTGTCTGTGTACAACTGTTGGGTCCAGCAGTATCTCCATCGTCTTTCTGTGTTATTGAGCATCATATAACTTAAGACACTCTTTTTATACTGATCTGTGCTTTCTTGGGTTGGAATCAATATGTATTAGGCTAGGTGCTTTGGTATCCTCTGAGAATGTCACCCCATATTGATTAGGCTGGTGCAGTCATTGGTGTACAGCGTAAATAAAAACGCTGAACTGGAGGGGCACTGGTGCTGCCTAGGGGAGTTTCAGGATAAAACTAAGTTCAGTTTCATAAGTTGTCACCTATTATGGTAGAAAATAAAGTTAACATTTAATTTAAAAAGATAATCTAGAATAAAGATAATCTAGCATATGCTGAGGGGGACTTGTTACAGTTCAAATGGCATCACCTTCACTTCATTCCCTTTTATATGCAAATTGGTACGGGTCTGTTTGGATCCATCTACAAACATAACTCCTCAATTACCAGTTTCCACAGTGACTTCATAATGTAGGAAGTCAGAGCCACTGGTGTAAACCATTGTTTACCTGGTGAAAGGCTTTCTAAGGAGCTACAGTAATAATAGATCTGCTCTGCAGTGAATCAGAGTTAACAGAAAGATGAAAAAGCTGATGCAAAGCTCCTCTGCAGATATTTTCTTTTAATCAAAAGAAAAGCGAACATATTGAGTGATGCTCTCTTTGTCTCTTTGTTTGTGCATTGATTTAAAATACCAGAGTGGCGAGCATCTGGTTTGTGAGATTACTGTGGTACTAACTAGAGTATAGTACTATACAATTTTTTTCTAAAATTATTTCTACATTTCCAATCTAAAACTTCAACATATATTTTAGCACACTGACATAAAGTATAGTGCATAATTGTGACCTGAAGAAAAAGTGATGATGGTATTTCAATTTTATTTTAAACAAGTACCCTTAGAATTAGCCCCCGTCGTTTGCGGGTTTAAATTAATTTTTAAACAAACTTTATTTTTTGGATAATTTTTCTTTTGAACTACCTTTTTCTTTCTCTTTCAGGTAAAAACTTTTTTCTTGGGTGGGGGTTTAACTTTTTTTTTTTTTACAAAATGTATGGCCCCAATTTAGCTCCATACACTACTGGCAAGGAGGAAGAATCGCAAATTTAGCAAGTTGAATTAATTACTAATTAATAAAGCTTTTAAAACCCCATTGATCACCTTTCAATTCCTCATTTGAAAACTTAAAGGTTGTAAAAAAAACTGCAAAAATCGATGAAGATATGATCGTCAACCTAACCCGACAGAAGTGGCCAATGAGAAGTCGACTGTAACTGTGGAGGAGAAGCAAGGAGCCGCAGCTGAGGAGGAAATCCATGGATTGGTCTAGAACCAACGATCATCAAGAATGGAGAAAAAAAGTTGAAGGAAAGCTGTTTTCCACAAACTGTATAGGGAAACAGTAAGCATGTAACAACAGTTGCTCTGTTGGGATATTTAATAAACATTGTAAATTCTTGTTGCACTTTTCACAATTTTGTTTAAAGCAAAATTCTGAATGCTATGGACCTTTTTCTATTTCAAAATTCAAAACCTGGTCTTAGGAAACGAAGAGCCCCTATAAGTTGTTTTCAAGAGGCAAGCAGGGAATGGATGGGATAATCAACATTGAGATACTTAAAGAATAAAGCAGAGATAAATCAACAAAGAGATGAACAACACAATCAAATGAGGTAACTGCAAAGTAAATGAAAGTGTGAGTGTGTGTGTCTGTGTGTGTGTGGGGGGGGTTATCTGGGTTAGGTGTGCTGGGCTTTCAGCAGGCAAGCATAAACTGAGGAAGGAGTTACACCCAAAATCATAAGATATAGGTATGTAAACAAAAACAAGATGAGAGCTCAAAAAATAAAAAACAAACCATGACAGAATCATCATTTGACCTTGGCATTTGCTCCCACCTTTAAATACAGCAGGTCACCCACTTTTCTGTTGCTTATAGTATGGTATACATCAGAAAGAAAACTTGTTAAGAACATTAAAATAGAAAGAAAAATCAATAATAAAAGGAAAAATTAAGCTGAGTGACACATGCCCCTTCTTACATGACCACCGCCCCATGCCATCCCCTGTGACATTTTATCACTGAATGTGTAAAATTTATTCTATATATTAAAAGACATGGCAATAATATTGCCCTTGCAATATTTACCGTTCTGTGGGCTTACCAGTAGCCTGAGGAAAATAAGTAAAATCAAAGAAGTGTCCTACCGTGACTATGAAGCTGATCCCAGTGGGAAATGTGTCCTCTGCATTTGTCCCTTACTATGTAGGGGCAGTGATAGCCATGCCAGTCCAGGGACTGACTGCAGTTCTACTGTAAGGTGCCTCAAGTTCAATGACCGGCATACCTGCTATGTAACATCCATCCCATCCATATTGCTTTAGGTAAATAGACTATAGTAATTAGTATGTATGCTTCCAAAAAATAAAACGAAAAAAAAATTCCACTATCCCTGTTCTTTTTCTTTAGTTTTTTTACAACTAGACTCCTGGTCACAGGCCTGAAAACATTTCTGGACCGCCACCCTCTGGGACCTTGATTTCGGAAAGATATATATAATTTAGCTTTTTTTTTTAAAGTAAAGTTTTGTATCCTCTGGAACAGCCAGGCACTTTTTTAATTTAGCCCAGTTAGGAACTAAATGACGTCTCTGGTTAAGAAACAGTTTAGCACAACTCATATTCTTAATAAGTTTGTCCTCTCAGAGCTACATTTATCCCTGCTCATTGTACATTCTTTTCTACCACACTTCCTTCCACTAAGGTTCTTTGACGAGCCACCTTACATGGCTCACAGTAGCGTACACAGGCAGGGGATCAATAACTGTCTGCTGGTCAATGGAGAAGAAAACAGTCCTTTCTATATTAGTTTGGGTAAACCATCAAATTCATCGAATTGTTTTATGTTTATCGCTTATCGTATGTATATCGTATTAAATATTTAATACTGGAAGGCCATATATATATATACATGTTTTGAGTTGTAAAAATGTAATAAAGTTTGGATTAGAATGAAAGTTTAAAGTTCACTTAGAAGGCCCCATTAAATGTGTTGCAACTATGATGTTTTAGTACTCTCCATGCAAAGGGAAGAAAGTCCAACATTGCAAGCTGCACATTACGGGAACTAGATGCAATGACCTCCACACTATCTCCTGTTTTCTCTCCCTCCACAAAGACTCACATAAAACATAAATTCACATGGCGTACAATGATAAAAGAGGATGTTATATCAATTCAGAGGCAAGCAGGTGCAGGGAAGCTAATGAAGCGCTGCTGTTTATAGAATCACCTGCCAAAGGGTCATTATATAATATGCAGGAAGAAGACCGAGCACAGACTGGTCGTATAAAGCCAGCTCACAGCTCTGTGGCAATATCAGGCTTTTGATAAGTAATCCGGCAGCTGTAAATTAAGGATAAAGAGCACTCAGGATATTTTTACACAAGCTGATTGTTTTATTATGATCATGACAAGGTTTCAAGATAAGGTGCTTCCAAATTTAAGTCTGATAACAACGCAATCTTTCCTCTGACAAGTTATGTACTGGAAATAGCAGGGATATTCTGCAGATGAGTTTCAGCTGCTGGAAAGGGAAACAATGTAGCTGTTTTTATAGGATATATGTATATGCCTCAGATAGTGGGGAAGACTATTTTATACCATCATTTAAGTCAAAAAACAAAAAAGTAATCCAATAACTACACCGTATCTACAAATAGATAAAACACATGTAGGCCTACTTAGTTTTTAAAGAAAAAATAGAACTAATTAAAAATGTGATTTTAAGCTTTAAGCTAAGATAAAAGGATTAATGGTTATCACAATTCACCATGTGGCTTATTGAAGGTAGGAAAAAAGTACAAAAATAAATAAAATATAAATTAAACTTAATTGATCTCTCAATAGAGAAATTAACTCATTTAACTGCATTTAACACATCCCCTCACGGTAGGGTGACCAGATGATCCAGTAAGCGGCTGCTGGGCCCCAGCGAGGGACGGAGCGACCGAACCCGACCCAGTGATGGTAGCCTAGATAATGACAGCCCCCTGCTTCCCCCCCGCTTCGGTCGCTCCGTCCCTCACTGGCTCCCTGTTTCGACTAATTACTACACTGTAGTCGACCAAAATCCCAGAGGATTTTAAAATTCCCCCCGGACATTTTTTTAGGTATGAAAAGTAGGACATGTCCAGGAAAAAGGGGACGTCTGGTCACCCTACCTTTGGGGAGCAGTGGGCTGCCACTGTGCAGCGCTCGGGGAGCAATTGGGGGTTAATGGTCTTGCTCAGAGAGCCAGAGTGGCAGTCTGTGGGAGTGGGTTTCTAACTCACAACATCAGGATTCCAAACCTTATGCACTAACCACTTTGCCGCCACTCCTCTAATGCTCTCGATAGATCTGCTATGCTGGTGAAGGTTCTCAGTCACCCACGACATGACCAATCTAAGAAAGTTTAAAACACTAAATGATTGGACTTTAGTACTTTTACTAAGAGACGTTTCAGACTCCATCAAAGAGCGTCCTTACTTTAAAACAAATGACATTCAGATAAGATTCCCTTAAGCAATCAGCCATTTGGCGTTTCAATATAAAGACAGAACATCCAGGCTCTTTTGGATTCAAAATCTTTGCATGAACCTGGAAGAGCACATAAAAATGTCTCTGTAGGCTCAATGAATTCTAGTACATCTTCTGATAGAGATACTTATGAAGAAGGCTTCTGCTCTACAGTGGAAGTTGGACATCTGGAACAGGTTAAAATATGATCCCCGCCCCATTTTATTACTGACATGTCCAAGCACAAGATCCCTCCTGTCCAGTACGCGGTGCTATGCAGAGGTGGAAAGATTCCAACAATAACAAAACATCACTCAAGTAAAAGTACTATGATAAAAAGAAACGACTCAAATACAAGTAAAGTTGACAGTGCAAAATGTTACTCAAATAAAAGGGAAAATAACCAAAGTAAAATACAATTTTAAGTAGAAGGAAGTTTTTTTGTTGTTTTTATTAAGGCATCCCACTGGTTTGTTTCATAAACGAAATGAGGAGACGAAGTAAAAACATTTAACTCATTTCGCCCCAACAATGGTGTATATGATAGAACGGTAAGTGATCTGTACATGTTTAGAAATGTATTTTTCCTTCACTGTCTAGAAGATCTTCTATAACCCCTCTAGTAACATCATTCATCAATCAGCTTCATTCTATCTCTATTCTCCCAATCTGCAGAATCTGTTAGTTCAATCTCTAACGTTCTGCTCTCTCTGCATTTTCTCATAGTAGCTTCATCTCGTCTGTTCCTGTTTGGCTGTGACTCCATCCTGGAGAGAAATATCAGCTGTGCTGCTGCCATCAACACCTTTGTTTATAGATGTTGGAGATCCTGTTTTTCAGTGTATTCCTGTTTCTCTGACTGTAACTGGCTGGATGTGCTCTCTTCATCCTCTGACATGGGAGCTGGATCAGAGCTCGTCTGCCTGGCTGTGTGTTTCCTAGACGGGGCCGCCTTTTACAGCTGCTTTCTGTATCTCTGCTTCTGTCTGCTTGAATCAGTCGGCCTTGGCAGATGGCCGCTCACACCGAGCCCGGTTCTGCTGGAGTTTACTTTAAGAATTCTGACTGAATTCTGACAGCTAAAAAACATGTTAGCATCAAGCCATACCCATGCCTGTTTTAGAGACTAAACCAGCCCTCTTGTTTTAATCACCTTCTGCTCTTCCATTAATGAAATAGCATCACTGGGGACCCCTCTGGCACGTAAAAAGTTGCCTAATTCTGTCACTTTCCACTAATGTGTTACTGGCCCTCCCAAACAACTAACATCTTTGTCAGTGAAGCCGAGTGCTCCAACATATCTTCCTTCATGGTGCCCATCTACATTAAGATCCAAAATTCTGAGATTAAAGTCAGGATTCTGAGATTAATGTCAGAATTCTGAGAAAAAAGTCAGAATTTTGAGAAAAAGGTAAAAATTCTGAGATTAAGGTCAGAATTCTGACTTTTTTCCCATATTAACGGAATAATATTTAATTTTTCAGTGGCCCTACTGCTCTTCCGTAAGTTACCACCCACCTCTGAATTTAGAGTTAGTTGTAGTGTTTCTTTAGTTCACATTTATACTGCATATTTATATATATATATATATTTGCATGTGTAAATATTTATATACTGTATATATCAATCTGACAAATCATCAGCCTGATTAAAAAACTAATCAAAGCAGCATTTAGTTCTACTTTGGCCTCTTGACTGCTTTAACAGGCCTGATCTCCAATACACTGTTTGCATTTATCTGTTTCTGTTTCTCAGTGAGCAGGAGAGGAAATGCCGGCTGGGACAGAGAAAACAAGATTGCGCTGAAGCCATCGATAACATGTCCTTCTCCTTCTGTCCCTGTCCGTCCTCTCTAAACAGGACATTCACATCTACGCCCATCATCCCAACCATTAGCACCCTCAGAGTTGGACGGCCTCCAGACTCCTAAAACTTCCTCCTCTCGTAATTTGCTCTGGTGAGTGTGCGGGCGAGTTTTCAATGACTTCCTGTCGGGAGAGGAAATTGCTCTTTGGTTTTGTCTGTGATGACGCCAGTCATGCATGTGACATAATGAATTTAGAAAAAGGGATTGGGCAGCAGACAGTACATTGGACCTATATGTCTGCAGTTACAGTAAAATAGTCTGTGCACATTCAGGCAGTTCCTTTGAAAATAAAAATAAAAAACAAAAACACACCAGTATTTTTTGTTTTCTGTCAATTAAACCAAAATAAGAATAGAATAGAATAATTATCCATTATCCATGTTAACATTTCTTGTACTGCATAGAAATGGCAAAAAACAAAAAAAACAAAACAGATAACAACTATACTCCTACTATAATGTGCAACACTTTGGACATAATATGCAAGTTTTTTTTGCAACATATGTTTGAATTTCCTATCAATATTTAAAATGTTTACATTCAATTTGGATATTTGCATTTTAAGAATAATAACCAGCCCATAAATGTACCTTTTGGTACAAAATGGAACATCACAGAATATAACCAAGTTGAAATTAAAACTGAGGGCTTGTTTTCCATTTTTTTCTGTTTTTGTGCAAAGCAAAAAAGAAACTGGACCTAAATGATGGTTAAAACAGTAACCAGGCACCATTAGTATAGTATTAATGGAATTTAGATTTTTAATTTCTTTAGAAACCAACTAAAATAAAGATAAAGCTGAGTGCAAACCATGGTAATAAATTGTGACTTTCCATCTTCTTTGACCTAACACATCTAGTCAGTCTTTATCACTAAAAGGTCACCGTCAATGCTTCCCTTTCCTTTCCACTTTGAACCCCTTTTTCCAAAGGTTAAACATGTTGCTTATCCCTTGACAAGAAAACTGTGCAGCAGTGATGCAGAAAAACAACAAAAAATAGATGCTGTATTTTCCATTAACAAACAAAAACAAAAGCTCTTTCAGTCAAACTCAGCTTTTATTTCATGTAACCAACACAGGTTAGTGTGAAACTATATGCAAGAAGGAAAATGAGACACACATTTACATCAGTTATAAATAAAAAATCCCAAAAAGCATTGCAGATATCTGGAGCAGGAGTCTACTAGATTTATAAATGCAGATATAGTTTTCACCCGTCCCTCTTCAGAAAAGAGCCCAAGCTCATTCTAACATGGAGGTTTCAACATTTCTGGTGCATAAATATAAACAAATATGTCATTAAAAAAGAAGATTCTATCGTAACTCCGGCTGAATGTAGAGATTATGGTCTTGCTGAGGGGTGAAGTCCAGGACTTTCCTGTATTTACTTTTACTTTCCCCACCGAAAAAAATCCTCCCCAAAGCATGATGCTCCATTTAACATGGTCCACAGTAGGGACACAGCTACATATGGGATTTGTTTAGGTTTTCTTCCTAACCTGCTATTTGTAGGCCTGAAAATCCAACCCAGAGAAGCTTTCAGGTGTTTTGTGGTTGCACAGATAATTGCACTTTTCATTGCTTTCTCCTGATAGCGGCTTACTTTAAAGAGTGGACGACTAACAGCTAACCTGTCAACAGATTCTGTAAAATTTCCAAATAAATACCTTAAAGTCTGTTTTTAAAAGAGTTCAATACATACATCCAAGATCCTATTCAGGATGTACATCCTGTTCTTTCTTTCTCACCTACAGCTTTGCATTCCAAAAAAAAACAACAACACATGAAGACAAAACGTTAGTCCTCCTTGGAGAGCCTTTAGTTGTGCCAAAGATATGTGAGCAGTGATGTTCTTGTAGCTACATGAATGTTTTTTTGTTTTGTTTTTTTATGCACCAGAATATTAAAAAAAAAAAGAAAAAAGAAGAAGAAAAAATGGAGCATTGTTCTGTCATGGGAATTTTCCTACATCTACAAACAGGCTCTTATGTTCTCTGAATATCTTTTCCATTATCTGGTTCATATTTGGATCATTTTGTTTTTCTGTACTGGTTGTAATATGGATAGCATATTACATGATTTTTTTTTAACAGGATTTTTTTAAACATTATTTTTTACAAATAAAAACCTGTAAACTTCCCCGTAGCGGTAAATGACCGTAACACCCTTGTTTTCCTAATCATCTCACAATTCCTTGTAAGTTTTTTGTTTGGTAAACGCCACCCTCAACAGAAACCACAGAAGAGGAAACAAAACTACGATTAAACAAGCTTATATAAACTGGGTAAACACAGCTAATAAAATACATATTTTACTGTGGTTTCATATCAGCATTATGAAAAGATTCTCAAGAAAAGTATCAGGAAAATGATAACTTGGTTGTGGTATTTCAGAGAATCTTTGCATGGTGTGTTTCAACAGCAAGCATTGAATCGTGTTTTTTAACGTTTAGGAAATGCTGATAAATCTACAGTTTGTCACGTGCTGTGGCAGAAAACCACATGGTATCACGCAGGCCACCAGTCTTCCTTCTTAAACCTGCATCGTCAAGGGTTTTTGCAAAGATCACTGATAAAGTCAGCCTCTCTGATCGCTCCTTGAACGTACATTGAGAAGATATTTATACAAATGCTTGCAGATATTTGTTTGGCTGCATAAAATCATCTTTTTGCATCAATGGTTACAGATCTGATTGGCTGTCCTTTACCAAAAATAAACAAGAATAGTTAATAAAGCACTAAAGTCAGACTGGATATAAGCAGCAGACTGAGAACTTGAACAAACATGTTGGAGTCAGGAAGAATTCATAAATCAACTAATTAACATTTCTCTGAGAGGGGCATGAAATACTGACCCATACTGTTTGCCAATATTTCACTCAAGCAGACCTCAACACTCATCAGGTGTCTCCTTTTCATTTGAATCTTGTTTATAACTAAAGGCGGGAGCTTCTTTATTATCAGGTTGCTTCCAAATATCTCATGTCACTGTTTAATCATTATCTTTCAAACTTAAAAAACGCAACACTGACTCATACAAAGATAAAACCGAGCAACTAACATGATGTAACTTGCTTGTTTTCTTCCAATTAAACATGGATTCATTTCTTCTTCTTTCACTGGCTGCCCTTAAGCCGCCCCCACAAGACGGAGGAAATTAATCAGCGTCTGTTTGCTGCAGCACAACGTGAACAAGCGTGACCATACTTTTAGTTTCTGTCAGGCTGCATTTGCTCATTAGAGGTTCATGTAAGGATTTCAGCGTTTTCTGCTTTGATTTGGGTCTGTTTTTTAAAACTTTGTTTAATTTATGAGGAGAGTGATAATAACCAGGGCTGGAGTTGGCTGCTATTCACCCAACATCATAGAAAGGGGGAAAAAAATACCCAGAGAGCTGAAATAAACTGTTTTCAATGTCAAAGCAGACGTTGTGTTTTATATATACAGTACAGATTAAAAGTTTGGACTCATTCAAAGAGTTTTCTTTACTTTCATCACTATGAAAATTGTACATTCACACTGAAGGAATCAAAACTATGAATTAAGACGTGGAATTATTTACTTAACAAAGAAATGTGAAAGAACTGAAAATATGTCTTATATTCTAAGTTCTTTAAATTAGCCACCTTGTGCTTTGATTACTTTATATATATATATATATATATATATATATATATATATATATATATATATATATATAGTTTAGTTTATCAGCATATTCCCTCGCACCTTAACATGGGAAGTAGCCATGTGACGTCTTGTTTTAAGCCTTTTTAGACATCAGGAAAAAATCGACCAAGAGAAAAGCTTCTAGATCCTCCTGATTCTTTCCTAGGTCCAAATAAAATCCAAGCTACAGGATAGATGTCTGAATAAACTCACTCTGGTGGCTTTGACACACAAACCCTGCTGAGCTCATTCCACAATATTTATATCCCTTTACTATGAAGGAGCCCATTTACTTTGAATTACAGTTATTGCTACTACTGTGATAATATCTGGATGGCTGTTGATGATTGAAAAGTTTCTTCAGCACATAGTCAAAGAGAGGCCAGTAGTGCAAAACCTAGAGCAGCCAAGCTGAGGCGGTTTGTTCATAGTTTTACTTTGCTTGGCTTCTTGAAGTGTGTGACTAGAAATGAAAATACATCAATTCTATAAATGTTTGCTAAGATTTGCATGGGAAGGAAGATGCCAAAAGCCAAAAACTGATTTATGTGCTTTCATTGAATGGCAAAAATATGGAGAAAAAAAAAAAAAAAAAAAGCTGTTCTTTTAATTTGTGGGAAAGATGCTAGGTCATGCTGAGATCATGCAAAAGGTCATTTCACTTGATGACTAAAACTGAGTAGAGAATTAGTAGAGATAAAAAAGACTGCAAAGTATGATAGTATGAACAATTTCTAGTTAATATTTCATAAAGTCGTATATTTCAACTGGAATGGCCCCAAACGTTGGAATTACAAGTCGCAAAAGTGGTCCAATAAAATGGTCCCAGACTTCCTCATTCAGATGGAACTTATTTACTTTATCTATACACTTTTCCACATCGGTAGTTGGTAGCAGTTCACTACTATATATTAGGGCAGAGGTCTTCAACGTTTTCCAGGCCAAGGAACCCCAAACTGATGGCGAGATGGAGCAGGGACCCCTAATTATATATATATATTGTATGAAATTGTGTCATATCAAACTGGTCCTATAGTCACTTTATTACAGATGGAGTTATGTAACGAGTTTTATTCTGATTCCTGGTTGATGGAACAGGTGTTGTGAATGAAACGGTGCCCAGCTTGAAAGAGCTGCTGTGTGTCACTGAATGTGTGCATTGATGACTGAAAGACATCTTCTGCCTCCATTTATCTGTTTACTACAGTGTGTTGAATTCATGTTAATGTGGATTTAAAGACATTTCAATTAGTGGAAAAAAAATTGCAGGGGGGATATTAAAAAAAAAGTCTAATCAACCAAAACTTTTCCGACCCCCATACAGCACCTCTGTGGACCCCTGTTGTTAAATCTAGGACAGTACTCCTTTACTATGTCTCTCCTGGGTTGAGTTGTGCCATAGAGGCCAATACTGCCACCTTTTTTTTGCCTTGTAAATGTTTCCTCTGGATTTTTTTTAAAAATAGGTACCGGTACAAGTTCTTTGACCCTATTTAATAGACAGCATTCACATTTATGTATCAATACCCAACCATGGCAGCTAACCTACTTTAAAAATATTTCAGGTTTGCCATAGAAAGGTACAGGACTGAATGGGAGGATTTTCTAAATGCATAAATAAAATAAAAATGAGATTTTTTGGTTTGGATAAAATAATCCCCCACTTGATCATGACAATATGATTGGTCCTCCTACTGCCGTCCCATTGTGAAAAATCTGCTTGTGATGGTCGATCTTATTTAGATTTTACACATCAGTACTCTACAGTCACCCTTGAAAATATTTAAAGTGCAATGAAGAAGCTATCCAAGTATTTATAGCATCCAGAGTTCCCTCCACCAACTACTAATAAAAAAAAAGGTATCAATCTATCGCCCATGTTTTGTGCACTCTTCCCTGGCTTCCTTTCAACAGTTTTACCCTCTTTGGCCCCATCATATATAAGTGATCTGTTGCAGCATATTATTTTAAATTAATATTATTTGATAACAGGGTTGCATTCAGATTTTAAGATTCCTTAGCCTCAACAAAAACATGACTGGTTACCCTGTATAATGGTAAAAACATATTCCAAAATCACCAAAGCAGAAACCTCTTGGAGCATTGACTTCAGGCATCACTTTTACACATGGAAACAGAGTCAAGACATAAACCATCTTGGGCAATGTTTAGAAACCCTGCAAAACACTTGCAGACAGTGGAAAAATAAAGTAAATAGGAAGCATAGTTGTTGCTTTATATTTAAAAAAAACATGTAGCAGCTGGAGTAAAAACTACTCGTCTTAAAGTGAAAGTCGTGTTTGTTGGTGGGCGCAAAGAGGATGGGAGGGGGCTGTCTACAGGGAATAGAGGGGAAATGTGCAAAAGGCCAGTTGAGGCTTTTATATCGCTGTCCTGAGGCATCCTGTAGATATAAAAATAACATAACTGTCATCTTGCTACTCCTCAAGGATTTTTCTGTTTTTTTTTTCAGAAGTGAACAAAATCACTAATCCATCTAAAATCAATGTTTAATCTCACTCTTCAATATCTTACTCAGAACTGCTCTGAATGTCTGACAGCTTGCCCACAGCTTTTATAACAACACTAAGACACTTTAAGAAGTGGATTTATGAACAGCAAAACAATAACTAGAAATGCTCAAAACAGAAGGAAAGCCTCTTAAACCAAAAGACTTTTCCATAATACATATTGCAATTTCAAAAGGCATTCATTGTCTTTTTAAAAAGCGAGGATACTGGGGTTTACAGGTTCAACTATCATCTTTTATTTTTTAGGATAGAAGATAGAATGGTGTTTAGATTCCTTGGAAAAGATAAAGTGTAAAGTAAAAATCCTATCAAGCTATTTTGCTACACAGAGTAGATATCTATGGCAAATCTTTTGAACTAATTCAAGGATATTTTTATATGGAGTAGCAACAGCTCTACAAGGCTTCCTAGGAAGCTTATTTTAGCTGCATATATGCAGGTACTTGTTCCTTTCATGACCCAACTCTTCGCTTCATATCTGAGAATATTGAGTGTATCAGTGGCTTTATGGCTTGTTATTCTTCTTACCACAGTGTACACATTGCAAATTATGTCTAATCTACTGAATTTACCAAAGATGGACTCACATCAATTCAAGAAACGTTTAAAAGGTAACATTTGAAAGATGGAAACAGAGCAAACCTGAGCTTAATCCTGTCTGGAAGGACTGAAAAAAATGTACACATGATACTGTTTTCAATGCTTGTTTTTAACACATTATAGGACAATTTATCCTTTTCTTGTAACTTGAATGTGATGGAGTATTTTATGTAAAATAATTCATTTGGATTAAAGGGCTCATTATGCTTATCGCACAGAAATCGGTGCAGAAAATTAGCTGCCCATCACCACCAGGTACAGCTTTCATACTCTGGCTGGCTTCAGGGGGGGTCGTATTCAGCAAAAACAGCAAGCTGACAACACCACATAACATGAGGAGATAAAAAACACAGCTGTTTACAACTTCTTCAAAGCCTTTTTCATTCCGTCCCAGAGCGACAGTCATGTTTTGCAGGTTTTTTTTCCAACAATCTGTTGATAGTGGTTGTATTTACGGATTAAATCAAAGGATGTATCTAGATGTCTAGATGTGTGAACCCTGGCCAGTAGGAGCTGTTGCTCGCTCACCACGTTTTTCCACATGGATCTGTCCACTTAGTTACAAATTTGCGGAAATTCTGTCCAAACCTAAGCCAGGCAAAGGAGCGTTGAGCCAAAAGCAACGTTTGTCGTGGGACTAAGCTTTAGAGTGTAACATAAAAGGAAGAAAAAATAGTGTTTTGATATTCTCAAGATGCACATTATGCATTTTTAAAAACTAACCTTTGTCTAATTGTGGATTTTTTTTTGGTAGAATGAGTGTTGATAATCCCATTTTCTAAATCAAGAAAGTAAGACCATCATAGTCCCATTTTACTTAAGATTTGTAATTATAAAAAATATATATATAAAAACCTTTTAGCACGTGGAAAGCTGATATACTACCCAGGTACAAACCTGGTTTGCGTCTCTATAATAAGAGCAGGCCATTCCTAATGAACATATTTATTCCCCATGGTGAAGAGGTTAACCTCTTTGAGTGGAACCTGGGTGTTGAGCTTAGCCAGGTCTGTGATCAATTGGTAATAACATGCTGTGGCGACTCCTGAATAAGGCAGCATCCATTTCATTTTAGTTTATTTATATATAGCGCAGATCCACAACATATGTCATCAGATTGGTTCATAGTTTTCTATCTAGGGAAAGCTGTCTGATTGCATCGACTCATTGACTCTTGAGCAATCCCTCACACCAAGCATGTGTGGCAAAGTGCAAAACACCGGGTCCCGGTGGGATTCGATCTGTCATGCGTGCTGACTAGTCAGCCAAAGGGATATCCCGTTGTCCAAGTAGCCGTGGCGCATGATCAGTGAGCGGCATGGTGACAGGACCCCACACTGTCACACATGCAAGGACAAAAAATACATGTTGATCTTAAGAAAATGATATGAGGAGGATAGAGACGGTACTTGAGTTGAAGGGAAATGGCACCCCCCTTCTTAAAATAAAGTGAATGTGTACAATTTCTACTTTATATTAACAGTAAAGGCAATTATATTGCCCTTTCAACACTTGGCGGGCTGTGGGCTTATGAGAAACCTGAGCATAATAGATAAAATCAAAGTGGCCTATCATGACTGTGAAGCTGATCCCAGTGGGAAATGTGTCCAGGGACTGACTGCAGCTCTACTGCAAAGGTTCCCCAGTCAAGGTCAATGACCGGCCTACCTGACATGTGACAACCATACCTTGCACATTGCTTTAAGTTAATAGACTATAATAATTAAGCTATGCATTCTTCCAAAAAAAAAATTCCACCATCCCCCTTGTTTTTTTTTTTTTTTACAACTAGACTACTGGATAGAGAAATGTAATTTCTTACCACCTACGCTTTTTTTGCAGTCCAGTTTCCATGTCTTTACTTAGCCGGTTTAAAAGTCAGGTGCAAACTTGCAATTAAAATTGGCCAAAGCTAAATGAAGAGCACAGACATAACTGCAATAAGTAAGCTATAGACATGATCAAATTCTTGCCAGGTTTGCACTTTCAAACAAATGACACTAATTTATTTCCTATTTGATAATTTTCTTGAATCCATTATATATATCTATATATTTGATTTTCATTGGCAACAGCAGCTGCCAAGTGGTGCTGATCACACATTACAAACAGACATGAGCTCATACCCATAAAGGCCAAAATCTTTAGTTTTTTTCTCTCTTTTTCCTCAAGAACGTTTCATCTCCCGCTGAAGCTTGGGCTCCAAGCCAAAGAGGGTTTATAGCAGTGAAACAATAACAGAGACCCTCTGCTTCATGAGCAGCAAAGTGGCACAAAGTGATCCTCCAGCAGCAGGCGCCTGTAAATCTGCCAGATGCTTGAGGTTGTGTCCAGCTGAAGATCCATCAAATGATGCTTGTCAGCACAGAGAGAGCTGCCAAATTTGACAGATATACACTTGCATGAAGAAAAAGGAACACGTGGATGTCAGTGATGTTTGACATAGCAGATCATTGGCTCAAGGAGAGGTTCTTTTTTTTATTGACTATTTTCACAGTTAGAAAAACAGACGAAACGAGAAAAACACGAGAGAATTGTTTCCAGTCTTTTTTTTTTTTTCCTCTACTAGATTTTCTTGGGGATGAAACATATTTTAGTCTTGGGAATTCTGTGGTTTTCCTGTCGTAACTCAAACAAAACATCTAACTGGACAGGAGCACACTCAATACGCGGTTGTAATGCAGACTCTAGATAAAGTCAGAAAACATTTGGATAAAGAAACAGTAAAACATTTTATAATGATGAAAAAATTATATTTCTTGAATTTTTGAAAAGGCATTACTAACAAGCAAACATTGTGTTTAAAATGAGTATTTATCCCCTAATTTATTCATATCTATTACAGAACCCAATTTTAAATAATTTACATTTGTTAAAGTATTGCTTGTTTCTTCCATCCCAAAGCCTGAGATACATATTTTTAACCTTAGTGACCAAGCATCATACAATTATTTTGCTTTTTTTAAACATAAATTTCCCAAAAATATCAGCAACACATTAAAAATATATCTATTCTCTATTGGGACATTTTTTTCCTTCATTTTAAAACCTGAATTTTGAAATGGCACTATGGTTATAAAAGGATAAATCTCCTATAGTAGAGATTTATTAATTATGTGATATCTTTTTTTAAATAGAGGTCATATAATGTTTGTGGCTCAAAAAGAGTTTTATTAGCTGGAAAGAAGTCAAAAATAGATCTTTGGATTGTAAGTGACCCCTGCCCTCTGGATTAAGATCTATCTTTAAGCACTCTTCTCCCTCCTGTCATAACAAACTTTATTTCTTTGTCCAACAAACAATCATTTATCCATAAATCTAAGCAGAAGTTAAAAGGTTATTTAAAAAAAATAAACTGTTGTAAAACAGAAACAACAAAAAATAATGTTGTTTTTTTACATCACAATAAAACCCTCCAGTGGGTTTAAATTTAATACAAACAGTAAACTGACTTGAACGCAGCACCGATCTGATTTACAGGCAGGCTTTTCATAGCAAAGTTTTTCCTCATTCGAGACCCATATCAGGTTTCCGTCTCAAACACAACCAGATGTTGTTTGGTTTGACATAAATTAACTCTGCATCAAAACATTCCAGTCCAAATTTTCTCTGAAGAACAACTTGCTCCATTAATCATCACCTATTAAAACATGTGGCAATGGAAAGTTCAGAGTGTTTACGCAGCGCTGCATGAAATAACACTGATCAAAAACTCCTCCATAAGAGTCAACAGTAATAAATGATCATCAGGATGATTAGTGAAGACTGAGCCCGAGGCTGGAAGAGTCTTACTTTGGTTATATAACTGCAAGCAGGCTGATGAGCGATTAGATTGTTTATGAAGACACCCTGAAGGCCCAAACTGTACTTCTGCAGCCCCACACATGCAAACAATAGAATGGTTAAAAAAGAGCAGTCAGCTTGGTTCCTTCCAGTTAGCTGAAGAACCTGACTGTCAGTGATGTAGAGCTGAGCTGCAGACAAAACTAAATCAAAATGACACCAAAGTTCAACCAATGTTTGTTCTCTAAAGTGATTCCCTTAATGAAAGAAGCCTATCGCTTCTTTAAGTATTGCACTGTACAAAGGCAAACAGGGGATTTCTGCACACTTGTATCCCTAGAAGATTGCAAGCTCACATGAAAAGATGAAATCGTGTGCGGATAGCCTCTGTTTGCCTTTGGACTATTTCAGGTTTCCAGCACCTTTAAGAGCTGAAGTATTGCACTGTAAAAGAAAAAAAAAAAAAGAAGATATTTCTAAGGAAGTATTGTAAAGTTCATTTAAAACATGCTGGAACCAGGATCAGATAATCAACATGTGAGTCACTGAAAGAGAAAAGCAGTAGTGGGTTGTTCTGGATGGAAATACAAGTCATGTTTTATGTCTCTCACACCTCAGCAATTTAGCGACAGTTCATTTCTATCTGGCTTTATAATATGAAGTTCTGCTGAGTAACAATTTTAATGGCCAAGTCTTGACATTTTCTTCTTTTTGTTTTTACTTTTATACGAATACATCAGTAAATGCAAAATGCAGTTTTCTAATGATTATTTACTTTATTTAGGAGAAACCTGTTCTAGTAGATTATGCAGTCCTTAGTGACAGCAGCTGCCATCAACCCAATGCGATAACTGGAATTATTCTTTGGATTTGCTTCTTTGCAGAGTTCTGTTTAGTTAAGCTCCACTGGAGGGGTTCATACCTCATTCACACAAGGTATTTCCCTTTCGTTGCAAATAGGAGATTTTCTAGAAAGTGCAGCAACCCTCACTATTTCCACGGTGCTGCAGCATAACGGACAGCCCTGCTACCGTGTCCTTAATATATACTGATCAAGTCTAAAAACCAGATGAGCCAGACATAAAGTGAGATACAGGGAGAATAAATCAGATTGAGGATGCTTTTAATAAGATGCATAACGGATCACCCACACACAAGCAGGGCAAAAATAATGCAATTGTTTTATGTCCTACCCTGCTAACATGAAACAATTGTGTTAAAGTGACTAAATGTTATTAAGAAAATGGCATAAATGGTTGCATTATTTTTTTTCAGTGCACATTTTACAATAGAAACAGGAAGTAGTCAATGTGAAGCTGGCCTTAGAGCTTGAAATGCATTCTGATTGGATTAGTGTCTGGGATTGGACTAGACTATTCCAAAACTTTTTTTTTTTTTTGGAGTCATGCACTCATAAAAATGACTCGTTTGATTAACTCAATTTAATTGATGGCAGTTTTTCCTTTCAATATTTTTTTGCTCAATGGTGTAATTTTAAATATTATTTTGTATGTTGAATTGTAAGAAATTGTGTCACCTAAAAGTGGGGCTTGAATAATTTTTTTAAGTATAGGTGAATTTACGTTGTTGGTGAGTTTTGGGAGATTGCTTTTCTGCATAACCAGCGTGGTTGAGTTTAAGGTCATTAAAGACGGTCAGATAGTCAATTAGGACTTTTTGGTTAAAAGCAGTCACTTCACAGCAGGGTGGTTTGAACTCTAACTAAAACGGTCACAGTTTGCAGAACCCATGACCTGTAGCAGCAGCCGTGCTCATGGTGTTGCAAAGCTGTCCATAATAATGCCTCCTCTTTAAATAAAAAAGCAGAGAAAATATTGCATTAATTTTTCATCTTGCTTCATTTAACTACAGAACTAAAAGCAGAAATTGTCAAGATGACAAATTTCTTCCTTTTTTTTAATCAGCTATCATTTTGGTTGTTGTATTCAAGCAAAGGGCAGAATGGAGGTGAAAAAGTGAGCACAACAGCAACAACCCTCTGTTTTTCTGGTATTCAAAAAGATTCATGTGTGAATTTGACAAAAAAACAAAAAGAAATGATTTGTTTTCTGCTGTCATTCGTGGAAGATACTTTCTAGGCGTGTCTCTTTTGGCACATCTTGCCTAAATGCATAACTGTTTCAAGTGCTTAGTGCTGGATTAGTTCTGCTAGTGAATAGCAATCCTTTAAGTCTCTGCAAAGCTTTTTTCATTAGACTAAGCCCTGGTCTTTGACAGGTTCATTTCAAGAATTAAAAACAAAAATGTTCCCTTCAGCTTCAACCAAATGATTAATTTACTTCTGGCCTTTTGGATGCCTTTTAATGTTTTACTGCTGTTCACCTGACAAATTCATAATTATGATGTTTTTTTCTGCAAAAGGACCACTTTTATAGTACAGGGTGGTCCTAATGATAGACACTGAATATCTGATGTGAGCTTTATTTATTCCTGTTCAGTGAAATTCATCTCAAGAAAAAAAAATGTTCCATTTTCAAGCAGATCAATTATAAGACTCAAATAAAAGCTACTTTTGCTTCCACTGGCTTTACTTCACGAAAAGTGACAAGTAAGAGGCCCCTGAGGAGGCTAAAGCCAATGCTCACATTGGCTAAATCCCAGCCTACTTAAACGGGATCTACTTGTAGCCATCAACGTGCCAGAGCCAGATCCGCAAATCAAAACGACGAGCGTGAAATATGAGTCCTGCAGGCTGAGCCAAACCAGGACGGAGGCAGCGAGGAGGAGGCAGATCCTATAACACCTCAGGCAGACAGAGAAGGGGGGACAAGTTGACAGATGGACTGATGCAGAAATATTATTTGGGACTAAAATGATGCAGCTGTCTGATAATGTTGGAGAGGAAGGAGAAAGGGAGACGGAGAGCGAATGGAGTGCCAATAAATTTAAGATTTAGCCTCCGTTTGTTTTATAAGTCCAAGCCAAGTGATGCTCCAGAGCAGATGGCAGTGGCTCTCAGCCTTATGCATCTCTATACTCTGCATTACACAGACCTCATTAATCTACAGAAATGGACAGTTTAGAGCATCATCAACTTTTCTGTGCCCTCCAAAGCACTTTGGCACAAAGATTTGAACTTCTGCATCTCAGATGATTAAGTGAATCTTGACATGCAAGCAAAGTCATGTCAGGATGTTTCTTCTAAAGTTGGTTTGCATTGGAAACTGTCATCTGACTGTGAGCAATAAATTCATCTAAAAAAAACATGGACTATAAAGGAATAAATGTCATTATTTGTCTTGGGCCTCAAGAAAAGCATCATTTACCAAATAAGACACAAGTTATAACCATTGTTCACTCAAATGCTTGCAAATAAACATTAGGTCCTTAAAGGTTTTCTAAAATGCTTGATTTTTTTTAAGGGTGGGATTGAAATTCTCCACCGATGGTGACCGTCGTCAACGTGTGATAAGTTCTTGTTTGTTCATGGCTGCATTCTTGTGATGCAGTCAGCAGAGTTAATGTTATCGTAGCAGCAGCATCTGTGTGTGCCATCTCCTCATGGGTGGATTACCAGTCATACTCAGTCATCTAGTGGGCATGAAATACAAATGCAAATTTCATTATGCATGGCGTTCCTAAGAAAGCTAGAGCTGAATAGTTGGCAAGAGGCCTAAAAAATAAACATTTTCCAGGCGCTGAGCAGCTGCAGATCAATCAAAGTGAAAAGCATTAAAACCCAGCCATCCTGCACCAGCTGATCACAGGAATATTTAAAATGAAAGAAGATTAGTCTTTTAATTCAACCGTTTTAACCATCCAACATTTGCAAACAAGTCAATAACATAATTTTCCCAATTTGTGATGTAGCTCGTTAAACGCATTGGGATGTCGTTGACAACTTTCATACTAGCATCTTAACTTTTTAGGTTTGACTGAATCCTCTCCTATAAAAAAAGAAAACAGCACAATGCAACATTTTGCACATATAGATATTGCAGTATGTGAAAGAAAATGTCAGTTTTCTGCTGTTTGTTTTCTATCAGGGTCTCAAATTCTATAATAAATCTGTCTGTAGATTAATTTCTCATAATGATATATTATATTAACACACCCTACTGGCTCACTGCAATATTTGGTTTAGAATTAAATCACTTTTTAATCGACATTTAGCTTATTATTTAGGCTCACACTTAAAATTGTGAGAATTGATAGTGTTTCTGTCTGATATCTGTCAGGACCAGGGGAGTGGAGGTTCGTAGAGGACCCAAATGCAGAGACAGAAGCTGAGGTGATTTCTTGCAGATTTAATAAGGAGCAGTGGCAACAGAAGCATAAATACAGAAATAAGTAATTATGGAACATAGGAATTAGAACAAAGCTGATCGCGTAGGTTAGGGAGGGAATGAAGCAATGAAGAGAATCTAGCAACTAGTAACTGCAGAGGAGGAGTATAAATGCCAAACAGAAAAAACGATTGAAGTAATCTA
>NW_015150794.1:295741-312325 GCF_000732505.1 Cyprinodon variegatus
TACCATATTCATAACCAATGTCACGATTTCCATTTTTTTTTATATAATTTTTATTTATCATTAATTTTGTCAATTTCAATTTATTTTACTGGCAGCTGATTTCTTTCTGTCTTTAATGTGAGGGTATGTAAACTATTAAGCACAACTAGATATCATGCAATGAGGCTGGTTTTAACATGTAAAGACAAGGATTTTTAAGATTTGTTTGCATTATTATTGCTCTAAAATAGGGTTTAATTTTGGTAATATTTTCTGTGAGAAATACAACTGTGACTTCAGAAGCCAGAATTCTCCTAATAAGGCGCTAATCAAACAAAGAGGCGGTTACAAACCTGACACCCCCTCCCAAAGGCAGGGTGCTATTAACGTTGTGCCGATTCCTTTAGATCATTCTTTTCTAGTCCATAAATTCCTACTTTAAGGACGTGTGGACCGGACAGATTTTGTGCTGCTGAATATTTATTTATTCACCACTTGATTGGCCCAGTGAGCATGCAACGTTTATGAGTCCTTTTCAAAAAAGATATGCAGAAAAGATCTAAAGCTCAAAAAAAGCCTAATCTCGCCATCACGACACATTTCCATAAATAGTGGGTATGAATGTCGGCTATGCATATTTTTGCTATGAATGTGCGCTGTATAGTCATTCCAATTTGTTATTAAATCTGATCCAGGAAGTTATGTTTTTTAAACTGAACCTGCTTTGAATTAAAATCATTTATTGGTCAAATGTTCAGTGGTAGCAGCAGGTACTGAGCAGGGTCCTTGAATTTTAAAGAATACATCCAGAAAAGTCCTTAAAAATTCTTGAATTTGATGATGACTAACTTGTTGGAACTCTGTATTTAGTAACTGTTGATGTACATCAATGTAATTAAGATTAGCAGGTGAAGGTTAAAGCAATAAGTAGATTCTTCATAATGTCAGCAGCTGGGATAAAGTAAAACAGTTTGCAAAGGGAATAAGTGAGCATAAGGATGTCGGGAATTTAGAGCCAAGTTGTTGTGTTTTTATGGCTTGATTAGGAACTTAGAAACTGCAGCTTTCCCAGTGAGCAGTGTTTACCCAAACTGGTCCAAGAAAGGACCAGTGGGAAACTGGCAGCAGGGTTTAGAGACGGCCGAGGCTCACTGATGATTGATGGTTTACCAGCGTGGTCTGATCCAACTACTGAGCTACAGCAGATCCAACTGCAGGTCCAGAAAACACGGCGGGTGGTATTTTTGGCCTCTTTTAGCAGGCCTAACAATGAGGGGCACAATAATGGATTGGAGATCCATGGAATCATCCATGGAATCTGCTGGAGGAACACGTCTGATCAAAGGAGGCTTCAGCTTGCCATCTGAAGCACGGGCAGGACCTATTTTGGTCAGACAGCCTGGCTCCAATATAAGCCTTTCATTTCATTTCATATTAAGTATTATTATTTTTTTGTTTGTTTATTTCCATCTAATTAAAAAAAATCATAAACACCAGAAAGAAAAAAAAAAAACTTTTCCAGTGTGATTTTGTGCTAGGAGTCCGCTCTGCTGCACATGCTGCCCTTCATTCCCTCATTCGTCATATGGCCATATTTAAACACATTACATCATCAGCACCAGAATCAGTCCCCAAAAAGGCTCGTTCTCTGTTCAGCGCTGCGTTATTTTAACACTATGTCCACTCTAAACAGATGCTTCCATCCAACACATCGCTTCCAAATATCTGAATCCACCCACATAATCCTCAACTATGAACTGTATGTGTGAACAGCAACTGCAGATAAAGTGCAGAAGCTCCCTGCACATTCTTAATGTGTTAGATGGGATAAAGAGGAGCACGTCTCCTGGGTTAGACATGAGAATGACCATCTGGACCTTTTGATATGATGCAAAAACATAATAAAAAAAAAAAAACGTTTTTCTTGCAAATAACTGTGCTGGTTTGATCACTTTCAAAGAGCTGATTTTCTGCAGATGGGGAGGAACTGAAACAATGCAGAAATAAAGATGTGTCTGTGTAAACTTTGTTGACAGTGTGTCAGTTGATTTTTTTTTTTAATGCACGTTTCTTTTATTTAACTGAGATTTTTTTTATATATATTAGCAT
This sequence comes from Cyprinodon variegatus, assembly GCF_000732505.1. Taxonomy (NCBI): domain Eukaryota; kingdom Metazoa; phylum Chordata; class Actinopteri; order Cyprinodontiformes; family Cyprinodontidae; genus Cyprinodon; species Cyprinodon variegatus. The sequence continues at coordinate 297,830 of NW_015150794.1, forward strand.
CCCTTGTAAGACAGTGTATTAAAGTAAAAAAACAAATCAATCTTTTTTGCAGTTGCATAGTCTCATGCAAAAAAGTTTGGAAAAAATTCAACCTTTCATTTAAAGGGAAGAGAAAAAAAATCCTGTTTAAAGAATTCTTTTGAAAACATTACAAAAATCTGGCTTATTTGTGTCCACACAGATGAATTTATCAAATTTTATCAGATCTTCAGATATTTAACTTTTTCCCAGCTGATAAATGTTTATTAAGGGCTTTAATTTAGTGATCCACAAGTTCATTGCCTGGGCTAATATACCATGTTACATTGAAAAGGTCAGTTAAAAAAAAAAATACTTAATACTTTAATCTTCAAAATGAAAAAGAGGAAGGCAGGTATGTGTAAAAATAGGTAGTAAAAAGTTTTTTTTAGTTAAAACATGTTTATTTTGAGCTGGAAGCTTAGAAGATTTATACATATAGTTACTTTTGCTCTTTTACAGCTTTATCTGTCAAAGTAGTAAAAATTAACACCACACTTCAGCTTTTTCTGAAATGCACGGTAAACATGACTGTTTTATTAAAGCAGACACATTTTTTATTACCGTATTAAGAAAAAATCCTGTTTAAAGAATTCTTTTGAAAACATTACAAAAATCTGGCTTATTTGTGTCCACACAGATGAATTTATCAAATTTCATCAGATTTTCAGATATTTAACTTTTTCCCAACTGATAAATGTTTATTAAGGGCTTTACTTTAGTGATCCACAAGTTCATTCCCTGGACGATTACACTGAAAAGGTCAGTTTAAAAACAACAACAACAAAAAAAAAACTACTTATTAATTCTTCAAAATGGAAAAGAATAAGGCAGGTATGTGTAAAAATAAGTAGTAAAAAATAAGCAAACTGAATTTCCCTAAAAAGGCAAGGAGAACCATAACTTAAGAAAATGAAGGCAGTACAAGTATATTTTGAGCTGGAAGGCTAGAAAGCATTAAAAATATAGTTACTTTTGCTCTTTTACAGCTTTATCTTTCAAAGTAATAAAAATTAACACCACACTTCAAGTTTTTCTGAAATGCATGGTAAACATGACCGTTTTATTAAAGCAGACACATTTTTGATAATTAGGAAAAAATCCTTTTTAGTTGGTTTAATCTGCTTTTTATTCTGTTTGTACGCTTTAGTCCTACAGTCCTATGATTCCTGGTTAAAAAAAAAACAGAAAACAAAAACTAAACAGACTACATATCTGTTTATTCTATCTACTATGTAGTGCATGTTACTCAATGAAAAAGACAATATTATATTCAAGAATAAAAATGTATCAGTCAGTCAACCAATCATTAAATATGTTATTATGATTACTGGCAGATTGTATTATGTATTTCTAAAATGATGCGACCAACCACTAATTATTCAACCTTAAAGATGTATATGTATTTAAAAAAAGAAAAAAAAAACACTGAAAGTTTAGATTAACATCAAACTTAATGTGGTTTTAAACATTCTTGTGTTTCAAACATTTAAAGTTTAGACAAGTCATTTTTATGTCCATCCTTCTGGCTAATTGCTCTTTTGATTGGTTTTCCAGCAGCTGAGATATGCATGCTCTGATTCTATTCTACAATATGCTTGGTTAAGATTCCCCAAAATGCCCTACATCACCTTCTGTATTGGGTTTTCTTAAGAGCGACCAAGTCCTGTGTGTTTGCAGAGTTAGCTTCTTTGAACCACACAGGTGTGATTGCACGTTCCCACGCTGGTGGGATTGGACCAATAAATGTTGTTTAAATGTTTAAGTTAAGTCAAACAAAGCAGAACCAATTAACCTTTGTAAGATCTATGCATCTGTCATAGCCACAGCCTAAAGCAATAGACTGTGTCTTTGCATCTGTTGTGGTGATGGTTACTTCTTCCATTGTCTTTTGTGTTATCCATTAGGGAGCCATTGCTGTTCTCCAGCAGACTATGGGGAAAAGGATGGGTGCAAACTAGACAGGTCACCAATCGATTACAGTTTAAGATGTACAAACATACACATGGGCAGCTTAGAGATGCCAGGTAGACTGCCATGTTTGGGGGGAAGCCGGAGTACCTGGAGGGAACCCAGACCTGCACAGGGAGAACATGCAAACTCAATGCAGAAAGGAATTGAAACCAAGACCTTCATCCTGCAAGGCAACAGTGCTAGAAACTGTGCCAGCATGTAGCGCTAATGCTAGCTCATTGCAGCTTTAAATACGTTTGTTGTCAAAAGCCATACTTGTGTGTTTTAGAGATACACTATATGAAGACGTCTTTCTTTGCCATCCATCTGTTCCTTTTTTAATCACATTTCCTGTCCAGCTCAATGCTTTGGCAGAATTGTCATGTCAATATCCATCCATCTATTGCAGGGCTGTCAAACTGGTTGCAGAAAGGGTTGTCTGGCTGCAGGTTTCTTTCCAACCAAGCAGTAGTACATCAGACTCCAGTCATCTCATCAAGTGAGTCCAATCTGAACATGATGACTTCATGATATGAATGGAGTCTGGTGTGCTATTGTTTGGTTGGAAAAAAAACCTGCAGCCACACGGCCCTTTCTGGAACCATTTTGACACCTGTGATCTATTGGCTTCCTGCTCTAAACATCTGCATCTGACAGGTGATTGTGAAAGTGGTTCACAATAAATGGTGATCCTGCTGTTGGTCGCTGGATATCTTTCCTCTCTCTCTCTGCCATCCACTTGCAGATTCCTGCCTGTTTAACTTTGTCGGACCTGGATTTTACGAGGTGACGGTGCTGTATGGGGTCTGGAAAGCTGACCAACGTTGTTGAGGAGTCCAACAGATCAGCTCCCAGTTCGACCAGTATACCCTGTTCCTTCTGAGCTGCTGCTTCCAGTGTTATATCCATCTGTTCAGGACTTAGAAGAAGGAGCTGCTGTGAAGAGGCAGTTGGACGAACCTACCTCCAATAGGTTTTTGTCTCCCATCACAACTACATCCAGTCCCTGATTGGTTAACGTACAACATTTGTTAACACAAGATAAGCCTTGTTTTGGTCCATCTGACGTGCTCCATGCCCTCATCCGCTTCTTCTAATGCAGTTAATTCGCTCATGAACGAGCCTTTACATTAGTGAGACCAGATAAATCAGTCGCTCATTGCACTGCATTCATGTTTGGTGTGAATGCACACTCAGGCACGGTGGAAGGTAGCCTAAAAACAGGGGACCGGCCCATCACAACACAACACATGACACATATATGTCATAATCAACCCTTAAAGGTAATCTAAAATCTCCAGTGGACAAAACATGTTTTTCAGAAAGAGAGAGGTAATCAGAGGACATGGGGAAACCCACACAAGAATGAAGCAAACATGCAAACCTTAAACATTCTGACTCTTTTCACCTGCAAGTGCTATCCTTATCACCGCCATCTCTCCTCTGAACAAAGTGGTTACACTTTGATGCTGTAACCTGCTAGAACGGCTGCTGAAAATCTGCTGGAAAGGGCTTTTTTTAATGAAAACAACCTTATCAGTCTGCTGTATGACATATCTGAATTTACTGTCTCAGGTTGACTGTCTTCACCTCAAAATACCCATTTCACTTTTATTTATATTTCACTTTTTTCAAGTCAGCTGAAATATATTTTCACATACCATAATCTACTTTATAGGAAGTGAACAAATTGTTTTCTCACTACAAGCTTCTTTTTTTTGACAGCAGATGCATATTCAGCAGAAAATCTCAATTTGCAAAATTTCTGTGTTACAATGAACAGAGTTATTGTCATGAGATAAAAAGAAATAGGAGGAAAACTTGAAAACTGGAGAAAATAAAGTGTTGATGCCATGACTCTGATACTACAGATGATTGGTTTGAGCTTCAGAATACAAAAATGCTTTTCTTCACTTTACATAACATTTCCTTTGTAGAAAAACCACTCTTTTTTTGTCCAAAATCTCCCAGAAATATTGGAAGCACAAGACCTATTAAAGGTAAACTATTCCATGATGCATTGTTAGTTTCAACACTAAAAGTTGAATGTTTTGGGTTTTTTTCGTGGTTTTTAGAGAAACCCAAAGAAATGGCCCCATACACTGACTGAAAAGTCTGTGGAAAGACTTTAAAATCAGTGGACTGGGTCAGAGTTCTTAGAGATGAAGCAACAGAACCTTCAAGACAGTTCATGTGAAACAGTGGGTCAAGTCAAACCTTAACAACACATGTGACTAGATTCTCTATAGAGAAGTTGTCCTAAAGGGATTGTCGACAAGAAACTTAATTCTTCATAAGGAACTCAGTGAAATACTCTGAAAATCAACATTTTAATGCCAAGAGTGTTATTGGAATCCAGGACTAGACCTTATTACCTTTGTGACATTCAAAAAATATGGATATTTCAATGACAAAAAGTAATAACAAGAAATGCCAACTTGCCCGAATATGATAAGAAAAATAACAAAAGTGCTTCTATAAGAAAAACACTCTGAGAGTTAAAGAAACACTTTTTTTTTTTGGTACGACATAACCTTAGAGGCATTAATGCTGATACTAAAATTTTTTTAGTTTATAAACCTAAATATTATTGTTAACTAGGCTTATTATTTTTCAACTTTTCCATTAGATTTGTACCTTTTTTTCTTGACTTTTTTTCAACTTAATTTACAGTAGGTAATATATCATTCAAGGGCTAATCTAATTGGTCAAATGCCAAACTAAGATTTAGAGCCATGTAGCAGCATCTTTGCTGAATGGCTGGATATAGATCTAGTGCTTCTAGAACTCCCCATGGGACGAGGGGGACTCCGATTGTTAGGGGTATGGAAGTGATCAAAAATGCTAACTTGCCCTATAAAGGGTTAATACTTTTGTAACATTTAAAAAAAAGATGTCAGTTGACAAAAACACATCCTTTGTTACTATATAACATTAAAACATTAATGCTGATACAGACACTTCATTTCTTTTACTCAACTCATCAACTTTTTGACTTAACTTTTCAAACTTTTCACCTCGCTTTCTAACTTTTTAACTTAACTTATTAACTTGTTTGCAATTTAATTTACAGTAGGTAACATATCATCCGATTCCTTATCTAATGGATCAAATCTTAGCTGATTTGGGGTCGTTGATGGACTCCATTTTGCAACTGACTACAACATATAACTTGGGATAAGTTTCTATTAAAGAGTTCAAAGCTAATTCTGTGCCAATCAAATGTTTAACCTCAATGTTTTATTATGGAATTCAATCAATGATCAATGATTGATTTACTTCAGCTTAGCTGCATATGTGGATTAACATGGTTATTGACAAAATAATAAAGTTAAAAATAAAGATAAATATTTCTATATTTACTGATAAATACTTCGTTTTTTTATAGCTGCTTTAATGGAAAGTAGCTCAGCATCGTAAATTTTGTGTCAGAATAAGGTTTATAAACTCAGCTTTTATTATGTGTGAAAATTATGTCCTTTTTTTAACCAGATAAATGGCTTATATTCATTTTTAGCAGAATCAAGTCACTTCCAAAAGTCTACCATTGGCTTTAATGTAACCAGACAGCAAAGTGAGGCCAACACCAAAGCTAACCCTACATTATCATATTTAGATAAGGGAGACAATTAGCATTTTTTTACCAGCTACCCTTTAAGTAGCTGGGTTTGGTCTCCATCTGTTCCTTGGGGGAATATTTGGCTCCATATTTAAAGAAGAAGCTTCAGTTTATTCATTAGCCAGCTGCCAGTGCTGTAAATCAGGTTGTGCAGGGCAGGCAGGTGTTTATCGCTGACGAACCTCTGACACTGGACCAGTCAAGACACTAAAATGTTATGTAAGGACAAAACTTGAACGCTCATAAAAAAATAAAATTATGAGGAATTAAGATAGAAGCAGCCTTTAAATGATCATGAAGCTGATTGCTCACTGACGCTCTCCTATTTCCTTCTGATAAAACAAGCGGCAGTGCTTCTAATTATGTTAAGATGAACCAAATCTCCTCAAGCAGGCAGCATATCAGCAGACTAAACAGCTAATCTCAATTTAATGCATCAGGGGAGTCATACGCATGGAGCGCTGCAGCTCAAGAAGACTCCTTTGCTGTAGATCTGTTTTGCTTCAAGGCCTCAGAAGTAAAGTAGAGCAGAATCACAAGTTTAAAGGCAATCCACTCAATCATTGCAGAAGAACAAATGAGGAGGAACCACTTCTCCATTTTGGCTTAAATGTGTAAGAAGAAGTCATGCATGTTCTTGTCTGCAGTTGACTCTGTCACCGACACCATTTGTTCTTTGTGTCCCACACACAAAAATGTCTAAAGTGTAGAATATGCTGCTAGTTTGTGGAGGATTTCCTCTTTAGACATCTCAGGATCATCAACTAGAGCTGTAGTCAGTACAGAGAATCAAATGAGGTCATCTCTCACCTTTTAACTTTGTTTTAATATTTTCTCATCATGAATGTTTCCATAAACCCTTGAAATTGTCCCTTTTAGAGATTCCCAGAGGTGCCATCCCTGCTGTCAAACACAAGGAAAGATTCAGGAGAGTTTACTCACCACATAGTAGAACTGCATGTCTGTCTGCAGGAGCGAATCTCATATGTCCACAGCTGGAGTGGAGGTGAATACAGCCGGTTCATTCAGCAGTATCATTAGCCTGTGTGTGTGTGCATATAGGGGGTGTGTTGGAGGCTCAGGTGTAGAAATCATGTGCAGAGGAGAGAAACTCTGCTACTCCTCCTTCTCCTTTCTGAATAACTGCACTTTCTCTCTTCCCTCCTGCACTTGATGTCATTTTCCCTCCCCTCCTCTTCCTCCTCCTCTCCATATGACTCCAGGCTTCAGCTCCTCCCATTTGCTGTTATGGCTCTGCTTCCTCTTCTCTTTGTTTTTTTCTTTCCCACCCCTTTGTCGCCCAGGTCAACATTACTCCTCCTTTGCTTATTTTTCTCTATTTATTTATTTTCTCCCCTTTCAAGCTCATTTGCTTTCACTCACCATATGTAACTGTGTCTGTTTTTCCTCCCTAATATTAAACTTTTCTGAATAATTAGTGAAAACTCAGAAGAAGCTGCAGTGTTTCTCATTTTGTTTCTCTCTGTGCTGATTGCAGATTGCTGTCAGCCCTTCCTGTGCTTGCCACTAAGTGTGTGTGTGTGTGTGTGTGTTGGACAGAGATAGCGCAGCACGCTCTCAGCTGTCAGAAACAGGAAGAATGCAGCTTGGTAGTTTGGCCCTGATGAGAGCGCCTCCTCCCCTGTGCAGTGTGTTATTCCAGAGGGCCACACTGTGGGAAAAGCAGCATTTTGGGAATACTTTGGGCAGTGCTCAGCTGCACCGCCACAGGGTGTCTCAATGCACTGGTTCAGGGAATAGTGTAAGGAAAAACTCACTAGCACAGCTGTGGGTGTTCTGCTCCTTTAAATGAAGCGGTAAACTGGAGCGTTGGTGGAAGAGAGAGCACCACTTTCTTATACAAGAAGATGATAATCATTGTCATTATCATTAAAATTACTGTTACCATAGAAACATAATTAGTTATCTTTTTTGCAATACTTTGTTTTACTTTTTCGTTCATGTTTTAAAAAACACAATTATTATTAGAGGTAACATTACTACAACACTACTGGTAATAGTTGTACTACTAGTGACAGTAAAGTGATGTAGTCATATTAATGTGACTCATCGTCATCAACTTTATGAGTGAAGTGGGTTAAAACAGCTGAAAACAAAGTGTTGAATAGAATGAGGAATAATAAAGTATGCAATAAAAAATAACATTCAGCATAAAGATGGAAAATATGGTAATAATAAAGATTGTTAAACTAAATAAACCAGGTCACAACAATGTTCATGAGTGAAGCCAGGCAGGGACCAGTTTAAAACGAGGGGGGGCCCAAAACTGACAGGTGCCAAAACCAGTTTATCGCTGGTTTGTACACATTGTACCAACAGGAAAATGAAGGAAAAAAATGAACATCCATAGTTAACACTTAAATCATTAAAGAGAGACAAGATTTTCATACAAGTCCTCACAAATCCACTCATATTTATACATGTGTGTTGTCTAAATTGTAGTGTTGCGGCGGTGCCATTTTTTGGCCCGATACCAATACCCGATACCTGGCTGTGCAGTATCGGCTGATACCAATACCATCTGTTTGAAATTTGTATATTTGTAGAACTGCATACTATTTGGATTTAAAATAATCGCTATCATGGCTTTGTCAAGCTGCTGCCTACCTTTGTGAAGCAGGAAAAAGACTAAAACAAAGTGAATCCAGTAGAACTTTTTATTCCCTACCTGGAATGGGTGACAATAAAGGAATAGACTTTTGTCTCTCAAAATGGTATCGGTGTCCTATTTGTTGGTACTTCCCCATACAGATACCATCATTTTAGTGCTGGATCAGGGCCCTGCCCAATACTGCTATCGGTATTGGTGCAACATTACTAAATTGGTTACAGTTCTGTAATATATACATTGAATGGTAGATAAATGGTTCTTTGTGGCTAATTTTATAGAAAACTCCTTGAGGAGACAGAAAATGTTCCCTTCTTGAAATGAGAAAGTGAGTCAGACGAAGGGTCAAGCGAAGGATCAGACGAAGGGTCAGAAGAAGGAGCAGAAGGATCACAAAAGAGAGAAGAAAGTGAACCCACCCCTGCTTTCAATAGGGTTGATATAAAGGGTACCAGGGGAGGTCCTCCACTGGCAACCACAGGGCTGAGAGCTAACTCAAGGGAGCAGGGAAGGTTTGGTAGTGTAGTGTGTAGTTCCTCCCAGCAGAGCAGTTTCAGACCACAAAGGATGCAGGACATGCCAATTCCTAGTTATGGAGCAAAAAGCAGGTTCGACCAAACACGAAGCACAATCTGCTATGACACACCTTTGCCACAAAGGCAGCTGTACAGCCAACCATGGGACACTGATGAGCATTACTGCCCTGAGCTGCGACCATGGCCTGGTGGCCACGGAGCAACAGGCCCACCAGTGTGCCATGAGCGGCCTTGCATGCCTTCAAGGAGGTCAGAGCAGAGCTTTCCACCCTACCGCCACAGTACCTGGCTAGCGCTCTCAGATGTGAATTCAGAAGGCCCAGCTCCAACCCCAGAACCTCCCTAATGTGCAGCTGGAGGTTATTCTCTAAAAGAGGAGCAGCAATAGTGAAAGTTTTTGCCCCTCTGATCCTACTCTTAAACCTTACCTGTAGGAGCTGCTGCTCTCCTGACCTGAGGGACTGAGGAGGCAAGTAGAGTTGAAGAAGCTCAGAGAGATAAGACTTAAAACAAAACACTTAAAAAGAAAGACAATCATGACTCTATGATGCACAGGCAGCCAATGGAGTGAGACCAGGACAGGAGTGAGGCGCTCATATTTTGGAGCACCAATTAAAAGACAAGCAGCTGGATTTTGCACCAGCTGCAGGCGAGAGAGCAAAGACTGGTTCACACCAGCATTTTGTAGTTGTAGCCATTCCATTATCATTATTATAAAGTAGTAGTAATGGTACACAATAAATAAATAAAGTATTACTTTAACACCTACAGAGTTGAACATTTCAGATAATATTTGGTCCCCTCCAAATTACTCTATATTTATTTTTATGGGATTAGTGGCTTGTTTTTTTCGACAGTAGGCTGACAGGAAAGGGGGTATGAGAGAGGGGGAGAGACATGCAGGAAAGGACCACAGGTCGGATTCGCACCCGAGTCAGCTGCGTCAAGGGCTAAGGCCTCCATACATGGGTCGTGCACGTTAACCATTGCACCACCTGCACGCCAATTTTACTCTTTTTAGAGTCAAAATCAGGAAGAACTCTCAGAGAGTGGCAGGTAAACGACACTACATAGAGTAAACGTTACGCTGCACATATTTAAACTCACTATAGTTTCAAATACTCTATGTAGAGTGAAATAGGTAGATGCTGAATTTTTAACATTCAAATCTTATAATTATTAGTATAAGCAGTGGTATATTAACTTATTGTTGTATCATTACTTTTTTATCTATTTTAGTTCAGATTAGTGTTATTGTTTTGTTTTTTGTTTTTGTCCTTGAGCTCACTGCAAAAAATTCTAAGAAAGTCTTGAAAGTCTCTTGAATTCAGCAAGGTAAGTACATCTAAAATAAAAAAAATTAACAACTGCAATGTCTTATTTGAAGTGCATAATATCAAATAATCTTGTTTTCAGGGTAATAATACTCTCTCATTGGCAGATCATCTCATTTACCTACTCAAATATGAGGATAAGGACACTTATTTTTTTAACCCATTGTAGGGCTATAACCGTTTTTGATCACAGGACAAACCCGTCCCTCAGTGAAGTCTAGAAGGACAAGATCTATATCCAGCCATTCAGCAAAGATGTTTCTACATGGCTATACATCTTACTTTGGCATTTGACCAATTAGATGAGCCCTTGAATAATATATATAAATGTATATTAAAGTTAACAGGTCAACAAAAAAAGATAAAAAGCTAATTGAAATGTTAAAAAGTAAAGTTAAAAAGTTGTTAAGCCTAGTTAACAATTATATTTAGGATTATAAACAACAAATGTAAGTGCTAGTATCAGCATTAATCCCTCTAAGGTTATGTTGTACCAAAAAAATTGTGTTGCGTTCACTCTCAGGGTGTTTTTCATGAATTTCTTATAGAAGCACTTTTGTTATGTTTCTTAATATATTCAGACAAGTTGGCGTTTCTTCGAATAACACTATTGGCTTGAAAGTTTGATTCTCAAAGTTTTTCACTGAGTGCCCTATAAAGGGTTAAGTTGGGACTCATTTTTGGATTGTTTTTGCAGTATTGATGGCCACATAAGTTCATTTGTTCTTGAATTGAAAAAAAAGCAGAGAGAGAATAGCGTTTGAGATTGAACTAACAGATTCTGAAAGTGGGAGAATAGAAATAGAATGTAGCAGAATGATGAAAAAGGGGTCCCTATGTCCTCCAGCAGTCTAAGCCTATAGGAGCATAACTATAGAGATAGCTCAAGATAACCTATATCTTAAACTATGAGCTTTATCAAAAAGGAAACATACTAGGTAAGTGTCAGCCTTTGACTGACAGCATTATGACAGACACCACTTACCCCCACATACCGCAAACATTGGAGAAGCCTCCGCCAATGACCCAGGCTTCATAGGCACATCCATCATTAAATATTTTTAAAGATGCAACTTTTTTCTTCAAAAAAACAAACAAAAATCAGTGGCTGCACAGTGGGGCAGTGGGTAGCACTGCTGCCTAGCAGCAAGAAGGTTACAAATTCAATTCTCACCCCTGGGTCTTTTCTGCATGGAGTTTGCATGTTCTTCCTGTGCATGGGTTGATTCTCCCCAGGAACTCCTTAGGTATGAGTGTGTGCATGAATGTTTTGTTGACTTGTCTAGGGTGTACCCTGCCTTTGCCCATTGACAGCTGGAGATAGACACCAGCACCCCTCGCAACCCCAATTGGGAAAAGCGTGACGGTAAATGAATGGAAGGATAAAATATCCAAGATTTATCTCTAATTTCCAAATATCTATCACAAAAAAAAATTATTATACATGAATCATTTTGCAAGGCACTTCAAACGGCATCATAAAAACATGTGCATGTGTATATTGAAGAGAGTGTTTCAGCACACTTGGGTCAGAGGAGAGTGCTATAATTAAACTCCAACACTTTATTGTGAGGTTGTCACTTTGTTACACTGCATACTCAACTGATCTCATTGTCCATGACCCCTAAAGGTTTTTACATTACACAACTTTGCAGGCCTATTTCTGGTCTGACACAGTCTGAAATTACTCTCAGCTGGCCTGCTTTGTCAGACGCCTGTGGCTGAATGTATATTTCATTGCTTTCATGCTTTTGGTGATTTTAAAGAAACATCAATGAACCTGCTGTTGGTGGATCAAAAAAATGATCAGATCTTATCATTTATGTTAATGTCAGGTAACTTGGTAAAATATTTCTATCTTTAATTTACAGCATTGAATCTGAAAGTTACATTTACAGAGAAGAGAATAGGACCTGTACTTTTATAGCGCTTTTTCAAGCCAGAGCACTTGACCAAAGCGCTTTACACTGCATTCAGTCTTTCACCCATTCACTCACACTGATGGTGGCAAACTACATTGTAGCCACAGCTGCCCTGGGGCACACTAACAGAAGCAAGGCTGACGTACACTGGTGCCACCAGTCCCTCTGACCACCATCAGTAGAAAATGTGAGGGGAAGTGTCTTACCCAACGACACAACGAAGCTGAAAGCCGTAGCTGAGGTTTGAAAGGTCAACCCTTCGATTTCAGGGCAAACTCCTACATCCAACGAATTTCCTTCAGGATAAATCAAAACAAAATGAGGCATATGACACAAATTAATTAGTGGTTACCAGTCAGCTGTCTGTAGACCATCCAGGTGGATCATGGCAGATATGAGAACTTCACTGACATTCTGGAAGGAATTATTAACTATTGAAGTCATTTTCAATAATAATATTACTTTCTACCTACAAACAAAGAATGATTAAAGGCTTATAAATGATAAGGCTCAATATTGCATCACTTTGAGCTACTATATAACCACATTGGAATTGATTACAGACCTTGTGTTTCAGGCAAAGATGATGCGTTCAGAAAGCATCAGAAGGAGCATGAAAACCACTGAATTTGATGTCTTTTTGGGTCACGGTTGCATATTTTATAATTTAATATTTCTAACTCTATTTAATGGGTCTTCATCCCCAGACATGGAAAAATGCCATGCAACTCCTAGCTGCAAAGGCATGCCGACACCTCACTCCTGAACTTCAGGGCAGCAGTCCCCAGCTTGAGTATAAAAAGATAAAATGATGATTTATAACTAGATTTGATCCTTGTAAAATATATCTTTGAGGCCTGCCCATCCATCCATCCATTGTCAAGGCCTGTAAGTAGGTGCATGGTAGCGGCAGGTTTGGTGCCTGTCTCCAGTTGCTATTAGGTGAGAGGTTGGGGCAGAGGTCTGCAACCTGTGGCTCTAGAGCTGCAGGCGGCTCTTTGGATCCTCTCAGTTGTGGCTAAAAATGATAAAGACCAAGTTAATGGTTCTGAATATATAACAAATACCAGTCTTAAAAGCTTTAGCTTTTTTAAAAAACAATATTTGAATTTAATTTCCATGATAGAATGACATTAAAAATACCATGAGTTTGTTTTTAAGTCTATTTTTGTTATTAGCTTGGAAATATTATATATTTTCTTTTTTTAAAACATGAAAAAAAATCCTACAGAAGAAAATCCAAGCTTCCTTCTTATGAAATGTTTTATGTTTCCTCATGTTTTAAAACCTAATAACACAAAAGATTTCCAACAGCATATATTTAACAAAAATAATAAGTATTATTTTATTAAAATGTGATGTAACATGTGGCTCTAAATTAATATAATTTCACTGGACTCTGGTCAAAATGGCTCTTTGGATTTTGCATTTCTTGGAGGCACCCTGGTCAGGCTATCACAGGTAAACGTAGCACAGACAACTATGCACAAAGCAAAATATAGAAAATTTAGATTAAGATTCATGTTTCTGGACTGATGGAACCCATGCATGCCGTGCGAGGACATGCATGTCTTGCATAACGACTCCAGGCCATGAAATCTATTCATTTATCTTTCAATTCATCCTTATCCAAACAGATATAAACGTTGCTTTAGAAACTTGAGCTTCCTCTAAAGATGGAATCCAGCCACTAGAGGGCACTGAACACCAGCAGAAAACTGGGAACTTTTCATGCATGTTGTCTGATAATAGGTGCAAGAACCCTCTGTGAAATCCCCAGGGGCAGATCTGGGGGACATTTGCATACTTCTTGAGATTAGAAAAACATGTTCCTCATAAACCACCCTGAAACAAAGCGAGTTCAGGGCCAACTAAATTAGACAAGTGGGCCTCCTAAACGCTCAAACAACAACTCTCCCTGGACCTCCAGCAGCTTTCATGTTCTGAAGACAAACACAGACACAAATTAAGAGCCCCCCCACCCCTTTCCCTGCACCGTCCTGCATTAACACATCAAAGGAAGAAAGACCCACTGCATACCTGCTTTATAGATGATAAATCTTTGATTACAAGATCCAGACGGCAACAAACTGTGGGTAACAACAAACCAGCTCGTACTCTTCAGAGGCTTCAGTCTATACCAAGTTACAACCTAATCCTCTTCTTCTATCCTCTCCTGGCTGAAAGGATCCCACTAAGAACCAAACACACACTGTGCTCCCTTTTTTTTGCTTAGATCAAAAATAAATGTTTTGCTTTTTTATTGACATTTTGTGGATTTCCTCAGATGCAGGCAGAAGCAGGATATTCTGACTTAAAATGCATTGGAAACAAGTGTTGAAAAATATCTTTTTTAAGCTTTATAATTATACACCACTTATTTTTTTTGTCATTATCAAAGGAGTCTCTAACCTGTGGCTCTTTGGAGCCTCTACAATGGCTCTTAATATAGGCCTAAAGTGATATAAAGAACAAACAAATCTAG
>NW_015150794.1:312335-326929 GCF_000732505.1 Cyprinodon variegatus
TTGAAAGCTTTTCTGGCTTTTAATACATTGATTTTTTATAACAGAATACCATTAAAAATTAAAAAAAAAAAGTTTTAAGATCTACTTTTCTACAGTATGTTTTTGTTTGGTTTTTCTTACCATCGAATAATATCCTTCTATCTTCTGTCCTAATATCATCTTTGGGAAACTTTTTGCGGTTTTCCTCATTTTTAAGTAAAAAAAAAAAAAAAAAAAACAAAGAAAAAAACTGTTGTTTAAATTGGAAACAGATTTCATATAGCAGATTTTTAAGATTATACATTTTTTGTATTATTATTTATAAGGTTATTATCAATCAACAAAGCTCTAAACAAAAAAGTCTATTTGGACTTTAAATGTCACAGATTGCTGCTCTGTCACTTAGAAAATAGTGTTGGGATTTGTTAGGAAAAACTTTCCTTAGGAAAGAAAGCATCTGTTTCGTATAATAATATGTAACTTCATATTTAAATAAAAATCTAACAAAAAGTCTCAGCTTTAAGATCAGATTTCTAAAAGTGACCTTGTAATATTGCAGAACAGAAGAAAAATCCAACAGACCACAGCAAGAGTCTAGGCAAGAAAAATAATTTATTTATAATGATATAATAACATTTTTTCATTACATTGGCATTGGATAGCTGCAGAGAGGAGCATTTGTGTGACACGCCACTTTGCAGCTACAGATTACACCATCTGATGGGGCCAGGAAACAGGATATTCAATACATACATGGAATTTTCCTTTAAATATGCTTTTTTTTTTTTTCTAATAAGAAGTAACAAAAATAGAATCATTCAAATAAATCTGTCTGTCTTTCTTCTTTTATTTCTTTCTAATTAACATCTGTGTCTTTAGAAGCTGCCTGCACAGCGACAGCGCTGTGTGAGACACTTGGTTGGGGGGGCCTGTTTGCTTGACTTAACCTGGACACACATAAAGTAGACCTCACTTATATTGCCTTCCAAAAACATAAACCTCATTGATGCATAATTGTGGCCAGTTTACATTTGATTATATCAACATCCCTTCATGCTCATCTTTGTCCATGTTAGTGTAAAGGTGAACCTCTAATTTCATGTTAAAAACACCTGCAGTTAATAAACACAACTCTGATATAAAAGTTTTATTTAAGCTACAGATATATCTTCTGTATTCATTTAGTGGTACAATTAAAACTTTTTTTATTCACGTTCTATTTGTATCCCAAATATCCATGGAAACTTTCATCAACAAATACAAGACTTTACTTTGTGTGAGCCTTTTATTCTTTTTCTTCATGTAATGCAGCACCTTCCACTTTTATTTATAAACACCCTTAGTAAAGAATTGCAATTTTCCGTAATAATCTCATACTGGAAAAAGGGTTTTGTTTTCTTTCCCCATTATTGGCATCATTGCTTTAAAATATGAATACAATCCCTCTTTGCAAACAGATTAAAAGGTTTTTGTCTTTGTCTCACATTTGATGACTTTTGATTTGGGGTCTGCAACACAAATCTGGAGCTGCATGTAGGTGTTAGGCACCTGTCAGCCAAGCCTTTATTGGCAGAATAAAGGATAAAAAACAGAAAGGAAAACAATACATCTTAGATTTAGACTCTGCAAATCTCTCTAATAAAGCTTAATGCAATTATTACAAATCAGAAATCATTAATAGTGGGAAAAAGGTGCCCATTGCTGGGCAACATTAATATTGATCGTTAATCATTAATATTTTTGAAAAGCTCTATCTGAGTCTAATTTGATCAATGGACCAATTTAAGTCCCTACAGATTTGACATCCAGACATAACTCCTGTGAAATGGTTATCAGCCCAAATATGCTACACTCTGCTACTTTTCTGAATCAATTACTCACTTATAAAAGTAATAAATACCAAAATTGTATAGATTTTATAGGCCTGACTTGAGTTTAATAAATTTGAGTTTTTAATTTTTTTTTTTGTTTTTACCCCTCTTATCCAAGAAATGAATGTAAAGGTGGGATTTTCTAAACATTTTCAGTGTGAAATGAAGCTACTGAGATAAACAATGATATACCAGAGGTACCATAACAGTAGAGGGTGCTGTAAATAACATGTAATGTAAAGCTATGGTTGCTGAGATGAAACGAGGATGAAAAACATAAAACATTTTGAATGAACCCTCATTTCTCTTTAATATAGATGTTTTTTTTCCATTGGAATTATAGAATCATCTTTAATATAGTCCTCTTATTAGATATGCCATAATACTTTATAATAAGCCATCAATATATTTGCTTCTATTTGCTCTTTAGTTTAGTGCTTTAGGCAGAGAGATCTCTTTGGTTCTGATTTTTTCAAATACAGTCCAGATCTGTGTGCCGGTAAATGAACCGCTGGTTATTATGACGCTTATTATTCAAGGCAAAAACAATTGCACAAATGCAGCTCTGTGGCGGTAACATTTCCGCTGATTGTGGAGCAACAGGTTCTTCCTGTTAATTAATGAAAACCTCTTCACATATGTAAGGGATCACATCCCTATTTGTTTGGCACTGTACCCTATGTTTTGGCTCCTGACTTCTCATTTTATAGGAATCCATCTTACAAACACACCATTTAGTCCTAATGTGCAACAAAAACAGGAAAAGGACTGTCTTACAACTGTTAAACCCCTATTTTTATGAACTTATGAGTGTCTTGTCCTTAAATCTCATGGAATTAACCCATTCCTTTTACTTCTGGTCTTTTAGTTGGCTTCAGTTCAGCTGGGTTCAGTACAAAAATAACGCCCTTATTTTCCTTCATTTTATACTCGCCCCCTCTTATTTATTAATTTTTTTATCTCCATAAATCTGAGGAACATCTACCTTGCATATTGGTGGAGAAAGTTTGGGTGTTATATACATATATTTTAGGCCATATGCAAGTTGTTTCCTATGTACCTGCTGTATACCACTCAGTTTTGTTACAAAACTCATGTTTCCACTATGAAGTCAGGCGAAATAATAAAAAAAATTAAATCTTAAAACAAACAAAAAATACCAAGAAGTCGCTGCAGCAGCGCCCATAATTCAATATACAAGGCAAACAAACACAGAGTTTTATAGTTGTATCATTGTCATTCACTATATATTTAAAACAAGCATCACTTTACTAGTCATCATAAATGGATTTATGTACGTCTTTCCAGAATGACTGAATACCTGAAGTAAGAAGAGTGTTGGGAAGAAAGACTTAGATGGCTGGGTTTTTTGTCTTCCCTTTGTTTTTTGTTTTTGTTTTTTGTGATGCTTTCTTTTTCGTCCACAAGATGGAGCTCTGACTCAGTAGCACCATCAGAGAGACATTAAGCTAAGCAAGAGTCAGGGGATGAAAGGTTTCCCTCCTTGCTCTGCACGCTCCATCCATACTGGAGGGGAGAATCTGGAATGCTGCTCGTCCGGTCATCCAGAACCGATAATCGTTGTGTTCACAGTTCAGAAAGTCAATGTCCTTCAAGCAAAAACACCTCTTTAATTCATTCGTTCATCCATTCTCTCCCTCAGTCATTCATGGCAACTCCGTGTAACGTGGGTGCTAACAGTATAAAAAAGAAAAAGAGCTTAAAACAAGAACGTTTTTGCATTTTTTCCAAATCAAAGAACAGCATTAATGTTTTCTAACAGTCCTTTCGTTGACATTCATTCTGTGTCGTCTCTCCTGCTGAGCTCAGATGCATAGGGTGAATGCAGAGAGAGACGGTGAGGTGGAAAAGGAAAAAAAGGAGGAGGTGGAGGGAATAGAGGAGGATGCAAAAAAAAGGAGGGAAAAGAGAAGGCGCTATTTGGGCTGATGAAGGGGTTACAGTGGAGCAAAAAGGACAGATGGAGATGGATCCTATAGTCATGAGAGGAGGAGGAGGAGAGCTGGGAGTGGTTGGGTGACTCAGACTGTCACTGGGACAAAATGCACAAAGGGGAGGGCAAAACAAACAGAACCTCTTCAGCGCCCGGAGCGTCCCTCTGCCATAGTGCCACCGGACAGATGGAGGGAACTTCAGTTTGAACCAGTTTTTACCCCATCATCTGCTAAAGCTGCAGCATTAGTCTGACAGTCCAAGTCCCCGAAATCAGTGGACTCTTTAAAAGGTTCTCACTGTTTGCTTCAGGAGGTTCCACAATCTATTATTTAACAAATTCTTTTAGCATTTCTGATATTGACAGTTTTGGGATATTCATTTGTTTTTGGGAGGTTTTTAATTTCTGGAAATAACTTTTGGATTCTTGAGTCATCATGGAGATGAGTGAATTATTTTTTACAATCTTTCAGATATAAGTGGAAACGATGGACCTAGACTGTAGAACTTAGAGTCTGTTGCACACCAACTGGTTAATGGATTTGATGACACTGTGCCACAAAATGGAAACTACACTGGAAAAGACTCCAGTAAGCTCTGCAGACACAGGGAGGGAAAATGGCAGTGATTGCTCTTTCAACCAACAGGTTATGGCTTCTAAGCGATAAATGAAAATGGACGGAAGGTGTTACTTTGCCCTGCTATTTTTCTAATGTTATCCTTGGTAGAATAAGTGCTCAGGTATAGCGTCACGCCTCTAAATGGTTTTCCTCTAAGTGGTTCTAATGCTACCAGAGCTGGGTGTTAGAGTGGGTTTCTAATTGGTTACTTTAAAAAGACAACTAAGAGAAATGTCAATTTCCTGCAGCTAGAGCCCCAGTTCAGGGTAATGCCATTATTATTCTTAAATTATATCTTCCAGTAAAGGTTTTATCCTTGTTCTTAAGATTCCTCTATGGTAAGGAATATTTTTTCTTACTGTCAACCTGAGGCCATTTCTCCTGTGCATGCCAAGTTTGTACCGTCCTATATTCATTTTGTGCTCTTAATTCACATTATGCCAATGTACTCGAATAACTATCACATCATTTTTCTTTGTAGGCAACCTCTTACTGCCTGAAGTAGGAAAAATTAAATATTGTGTTTCCAGTCACTTAGATGCTTAAGCCAAAACAATGGATATACGTTTTAGATGTTAAATATTAAGACCATTAAAATTGGGCATAATTATAACTAGTGTTGCGCCGATGCCATTTTTTGGCCCCGATACCCGATACCTGGCTGTGCAGTATCAGCCGATACCGATACCATAATAATGTAAAATAATTGCCATCATGGTTTTGTCAAGCTGCTGCCTACCTTTGTGAAGCAGGAAAAAATCTAATACAAAGTGAAACCAGTAGAACTTTTTATTGCCTACCAGGAGTGGGTGACAATAGTTGAATAAATTTATGGCTCTCAAAATGGTATCGGTGCCCTATTTGTTGGCACTCGCCAATACCAATACCGCCATTTTAGGGCAGTATCGGGGCCCCGTCCGATACTGGTATCGGTATCGGTGCAACACTAATTATAACAGTCCGCTAGATGGTAGCAGAATTCTTTCAAAAACTCCTCTTTGTAGGTAGAATATGAACCAACCAGCATTTGTGGATATGCCAATATTTGTCTTGAATTGACACTGTATAAGTAAACTGAATTGGAATTCAATATTTTTATGATTTATGGAGAAGCCAAAGAAGACTACAATGCAACAATCATTTGATCAAAATGTTTACCCTGCCTCTTCACCGGTCACAGGATGGATGGACTTATGGATGGAAGAAAAGAAAAAAAACAATAAAGCCACTGGAAAACAGTCATAGAATATGTCATAATATATGACACTTGATAAAAGCAATATTACAAATAATTGTATGCTGGCAGAAGTTGTTAATCAGTTGTATATCTGCATTACCCTTCCAAAAAAAATAAGTAAATATGACACTCAACGCTTAGATTGGTTCTTCTTAAACTCACTTCAAGCTCCAAACAAATGTAGATTCCTATCTTGGTTCATCAAAGGTTTAGTAGATAATACTCTGTGCTCTTGCCAGAGTGAATGTTTTGGTGGTAAAGCAGGTATAAGAAAGCACTGGTGCCAATGTTTAGCACTGGCACCTGTTTGTTGGGAAACACTTTTAAGGGTCACTTTGCCATAAATCCACCACTCCCCATATTCAATGTACTTATACCTCATGTCTGGATTAAGCCCTAAAGAATAGTGAGAAGGTTTTCAGACTTTATCTTGGGTATGGTAACCTTTTTTAAGGGTACACAACAATCTTGTCAGTTCTAGCAAGGGTTTGGTCTGATCATAATTAAACAGAGACCTCTCCTTGTAAAGCCAAAGAGAGTCACTTGGACACTTTCAAAGATGATAATTGATTAATAACATTCACCTCAAGGGATTCCACTAAAGATGTTCTATCCTACTGAGGGCATGCGGGATGACTGTCCACAAATTGAGACCAATGAAAACTAATGAGGAGACAACCTCACATTGAACATAAAACCATCCAAACCTTTGTGCACTTGCTCCATATTCCATCTATACACACTTGCACACATACAAACAATGTTACTGTAGGTCCTATGTGGTCAGTTTGTAACAGTTCTTAGGTCCCCCAAAACCAGGGACCAAAACCGGTTAAAAACCCTGTTCAATACCAGGCCTGCTTCATGATCTCTGAGCAGAAACATCAGCAGGCATGCTGGCTTCCACACACACGTGTCAACAGTCGTTTTCCGTTCTTGTTTCGTAGAGTAATTTTGTCAGTGTGTGTGCTGAAGGGTGTGAATGGGCTGTTTGAAGTCCAAGCTTCTTGCATCTTTGTACACTTCTTTAAGTCTGTGTTGATAGATGCTTTCCATTTCTCTTTGTACATGATACATACAATATAATACCATTAAACATTTACAGTAAATAGACATTTAGAATGTATAAAAAAATAAGAACGAAACGTAACATTTAAAAACGGGTTAAAAAGATGGTTAAGACAAGAGGAAACCAAAGGCGAAGCCGCATTAGTGATTCCGCCGTGTAAACGACCTCTGAGGTCAAAGGAAAGAAAAGTGCTTCGCTTTCCAAGCGCAGTCGGTCGGCTTGGTGCCTTTGTGGAATGCTTTGTGAGGATCCACGTTCACGGTCACAGCACGGGCTACAAGATGAGGGACATGCTCATGCCTTATCTTTGGTGGCAAAACAATAAACAATAAAATAAAATCCCCCATGCAGTTTCTATGTTCAATATGGCACTTCACTATTGGGCTGCTATGCTATTGGAGGAAGAAGGAGCAAGAAAGTCCAACTTTACCCTTCTTTGTGTCCCCATCGCAAAACCAATGCCCCATCCTCAACGTCATAGAGGCCTACAGGTGAATCACATACAGATTGTTAACTTGTACTCCAATATTTCCGTGGATCAATTTGATTCCTTGTCATTGGTGGTGTCATGGTAGATCAGAGTGGTCGCAGATTTAGATACGATTCAGATCTTTTGTTAGTTCTGATTCAAAAGGCATGAGGATATCCACCATGTATTTCTACATTCCCAGCGTCATTTTCACCAGTCAATGTGCCCATACTTTTCCCCCGCTGAACAGCAAGTCTTTTATATTTATATATAGTGGAAAACAAAACAAAAAAAACTTTATTATCCAAAGAGGAATTTCACAGGGAAACACTGAGCTCCAACCACAGGAAGGACCATTTTGCCCAAAACTTGGCTCCAATTTCTTTGGATATTCCGAATGGTCAATCAGAGGTTGGGGCGTTCAGGGCGTGCCCTCAGTTTGTGGCAGATTGTAGAGTTGTTTTGTGTTGTAGTAAACAGGAACCAGTCCAGATTAACATCTGGAAACCGTAACACCGTTCACTGATCATTGGCTTTCTCATTCCCCGGTGGCATCTCCCCTCCGTCGGTAGATGATACGGTGCTGTTTGAGAACTCTGTGACACGTCGGGCTAGAGGATTTGTGCTCTTCAGGAGCTCCATTGCAGAAACTCTCGCTCCTCCACTGGAAGACTTGTTGCCTTTCTTCTGAAGCAGGGCCATGAAGTTCTCGTTACGAGAGCTCGACCTCTGGCTGCTCCCCAAAGTTAGATTCCGATGGTCATTTCCGCTGACGCTGTGCTTCACAGGGGATACCAGGCTCTGGCGGCTACCAAAAGAATCTGACGGCTCCTTTCGGCCCAGGACCTTTCGCTTGGACCTGGAAGAGAGTCATATAAATTCAAATGGTTGGAGAATATCTCATCAACCTCAAGCATTGCACAATTGCTGGCAACTTTGATGTAGGAGAAGGTTTCAGACTACTTCCTCTGTTGTTTTGATGAAAACATAAATTTCTTTTCAGCTCTTAAAGCAGCAAAACATATGAAATTATTAACAGCTGTTGCTTAGAGACTAGCTCTCTTATACTTGTCTTTGTGTGCCTTCATCTATAAATGTTTCTGTGCAAGAGAGAGGAACGAGGACAAAGTAAGAATTTCTGGTCAGCTCTGTGCTGTACATGGAGCCGTTGCTAGGGAACTCCGTTCTCAGACCTTTGGGTTTTAAAAAGCTAATGCTAATCCTTTTAGAGGAAGTTTGTCTGTGTGTATGTGTCCAAACCTGTGTATGATGGTAAACAAGTCCTCTGTAGTGTGTGTCGTAGGAGTACTGGCCAACAAGTCATCTTCTGTTTCCTCAGTAATCTGGAGAGCAGTCTTCTCATCGCCAGCTGAATCCTCTGATGATTGCAAAGAAATCACATTAAAACACAGCTCAAGGATTAACCTTTTTAGAAATGTAATTTTCATAGTGTGCGACTTGGTTAGACAGAAAATTAGATAACTGCATGATATAGACATTACTATAACCAAAAAGAGAAGAGAGCGTTAGCCTGTGTTTATTTACACTGGTTTTAAAACTAGGGAGCCTCAGTATCAACATCAATCAAGAGGTTTTGCACCAAAATTACAAGATAATTATCTTTACAGGGATAATTTTAAAAAGCAGATGTATTGCTGCAAAAAATTTATTGATACAATCCCTTAAAATGGTAAGAAGAGTGTTTAAAACTAAAGAACCACTGGTAGGAAAGGAATTCAAGAAGTAAACTAGATTTTCATTATATTATTTCAACAAAGCATCTTCCTTATGCTTTTGGTTCTAATCTGTCACACTGTCTTCAGATTTCCATTAGATACTTCCTTGTCCTGTACTGTATATACAGTATTTAAATTATATCAGAACATATGTTGCAATTGTGTCTTCAGTTTTGAGGTAAAGAAATAAAAGCTAGGTAATTATAAAACTCTCTGCCTATAGACTATTATCACTTTCATTTTGGTCTATTTTAATGGGGACCTTATCTGAAGAGTGTACACAGCGCAAAAACAATCTAGAAATGGGTTAAAATTTCTTAAATTAAGTGTATTTACCCTTAATTTCAGTAGGTAAATAAAACGATTTGCCAATAAAATGAGTCTTTTTATTTTTAAAATAAGATAATTAGATAATATGCACTTGAAATAAGACAAAGCAATTGTTTTTTCTTAGTTTAAATGTAAATTGTCGTGTTCCATTGGTAAAATGTTTCACTTACCTGCTCAATTTAAGACAAAATGTACTTATTTTAAGAAAAAATGACTTACAGTTTTTGTAGGGCATTTTTTCACCGATTTACTCTGCTTGGGATAACTGTAAATAGAACATATTTCTTCCTTTCCACAATGGTTTTCTTGGAACTATTCCATAAGGTCCAGGTTATATGATTTGAAATCAAAATCCTTGGTTAAATATTGAATGTTAAATAACGTGTACTTATAGAGCGCTTTTTTCAAGTCACACACACTTATATTGGCAAGCTATATTGTAGCCATAGCTGCCTTGGGGCTCACTGACAGGAGCAAGGCTGCCATACACCACCAAGCCTTTTGACCACCAAAGACAAAACGACACTGAAAGCCAGAGCTGGGGGTTAAATTGCAACCCTTTGGTTGCAGGGTAAAATCCTGCATCCTACGCCACTGTCGTCCTGAATAGACCATTATAAGCTCTAAATGCCAAAGCAAGCTGCTCCTTCAGAAATACCTTCTCCAATCCCGGTGCTGCCCATCTTTTCTCCAAGTTCAGTGAGAGAGGAATCATGGAGTGATGATTGCAAAGAAGACTCTTTTGAACTTTCCTCATCTGTTTCCAAATGGTTTTCATCTTTCTCAGGCATATCAGGAACACCAGAACTATCCAGAATATAATCCGTTGAAAATGCTCCACCGGGAGAACTGAGACCCACAGGGCTTTCAGATTGTGTAATCTGCCTATCTGTGCTTCCGTTGGTGGAAGAATGATGTGGTGTTGGAAGGAGTAGAACATTTGGTTTCTTGGGAACTGGAGGAGGAACCTGAAAAGTGTAGCAGAAATTGTGATTGTTAATTTTGTTTGACACTAGGTGATCTACCCGCCTTTGAATAAGAGCAAATTATATCCTACTCACCTTGGGTTTCTTTTTGTCAGAAAGCTCTGCAAGACAAGAGATTGTCATCCTTGAAGGTAGTGTCTTGCTCTTGTCTTGGAGCTCAGGGGCCTCCTGGGAACTGCATGGAGAAGGGAGTGATCCTCCATCCCCTGGTCCTAGATGGATATCTGATTCTCTTTCAAATTCAGGTTCCAGCATTGGATCTTCCAACAAAGGCTGGGGATCTGGGAGTGGTGGGAGGTCAAATAGAGACTGCGACTGAGCAAGGAATGTGTGATCATAGGTATTTATCTGTACATTGGCGGAATCTGTCACAGCAGCAGGACTTGTGGCAGTTTGTGGTGGGGGCTTTTTCGGTTTAGGCTTTTTCATTACTTTGTATATGTTGCCAAGAGGTACTGGACGTTCCACAGGTGAGGCAGGAGGAGATTCGATGCCAAGAGGGGAGGTAGAGGAAGGGGAAGGAGACTTAATGAGGAGGTTTATGGGCCGTTTGGGCAATGGAGGCTTGACTGCAACTGGTGGCTTAGGCTTTGGTAGAGTTGGAGGTGGGCTCGGGCCATCGCTGATGTCTCTGCCATGCTGCTCTTCTTCGATTGTGTCAGAGGCACCATCAGGAGAGTCCTCCAAGTCTCCTCGGGAAACAGACCGGAGTCTAATGGTCTTTAGCTCATTCTGGGTAACTACGGGTAATGCCTGTGAAGAATTGGGGCTATTTTTTCCTGGTTTTGCAGCAGTAGAAGTATCTGAATGTCGCCTACTGGCCCTTTGCTTTGGTTTTAGTGATGACAACTCTAAATGTGCATTTCCAGGCATTTCAAATGACAACCTGGA
Source organism: Cyprinodon variegatus (assembly GCF_000732505.1). Taxonomy (NCBI): domain Eukaryota; kingdom Metazoa; phylum Chordata; class Actinopteri; order Cyprinodontiformes; family Cyprinodontidae; genus Cyprinodon; species Cyprinodon variegatus. Next base: position 323,477 of record NW_015150794.1, read on the forward strand.
CCTTGCAGCGGGGTCCTTAGGGGATGGTAAGGATGATTTCCTTTCCGGGATCTTTGGACGCATCTTACATCCTGTTGTCCCTACGGTCCCCTGATTTACTGGAACTGTCGGAGTTGGAGTTTCTGACTGACTAGAATAGCCACTTGATGGCGATATAAGTCCTGGAGGTTTTAAGGGCGAAGAAGCCTTAACATCAGTCTCCATTGATAACTGTGAAGGAGACGTGGCTCTGGAAGTGGAGGGAGAGTCTAGAAGGGACTCTGAGCTACTCCTGACTTTCATACATTCAATCACTGTGGTACCTGTTGCTGTGCTGGAGCCTGATAAAGACCTGTGGAAGACAAGCAGAGGGAAGAATGAAAGACAGCCATTTTACTGTGTGACATCTATAAAATGAAGTACATCAACAAAACTATCTATGGTTTTATACCTGTAGGGGTCATTGCTCTTCCACTCTCCCAACTGCCAGTGAGTTGGGAAGTTCATCTCTGTTTCCCCTTCCCTTTCCGGAGCCTGGACTTCCAGACTTGGTGGTCCATTGTTGCCCCCTTGGCCTATCTCCCTTTCACCAACACTGGCTTTAGATGAGCAAGATGAGTTTGTCAAAAGGAAATCTGGCTGGAAGTCTGGAAAATTGTCCCTAGGTATGTGCAGGCTCTTTGGCCTACCATCTCGGTAAAGACCACCACCATGCCTTATTCTGCCCTCAGCTTCTCCCAGGTTTTTCATTAAGGAAACACTTCTCACAGGAGGTGGGGGCTTGCGCTTGGATTTTTTAAGTGAGATGGAACGAGAGCGAAGACGTAAGCGTCCTTCTGTGCTGTAATCTGAAGCTGTGACGGAGACAGTGTCCGCAGTGCTTGTACTGTCTTCAGAACTCCCTCTAGGGTAAAGAAGGGCATAGTTCTCCCCATAACCCAGATAGTTGTGATGCTCTTGATAGTGGTCCGTTACCATAGTGTTCCCATTCCCAGTAGTGGTGATAGTCAAGTCTGGCTCTATCCCACCTTCTGTAAAGCAAAAGGAGCCAGAATCAGTGGGCGTAGAAAGGGAACGTTCCCGGAACTTGAAGGCATTCTGTGCGGCTATGGATCGTGCTGACCTCTGCCTTCCTCGTCCTGGTTCATGACCACCTCCTCGCCCTCCATCTGCAGGTGCGCCCTCAGTTTCCCTCCGATTTCCAATTGTGACTACAGAAGGCATGATCCCGGACCCAATATTTCCTGTTCTCCCAGAAGTGTCTGTCACACATGTGAATGAACTAGAATGTGAGCTCACAGACTGTCCTGAGTTCACCAGCATGACCCCGTCCTGCATCCCATCAGCATGACCAATGACGCTGTGATGCTTGGGAGGGACTGCTGGACCTTTGCTCATATTGTAATTGTAAGTCTCATTCCAGGCAGCAGGAGAAAATGTTGATCCTTTAGGTCCATTCCAAGAAGATGTGGGTGTGTTAGAGCACAGCAACCCAGAGTGGTCCATAGCTCCTGAATAAAGCTGCTCTGAGGCACGTTGCCCCAAGCTGTTATCTGTAAGGGGGGGATTAGAAACAAAGAAGCATGAAGCCTGTTACCACAAGTAGTTTATTGTCCTGAATAAGGGGAATTAAAAAATATTGTTTTTACTCTGTTTAACTCCCCTAAAGAAATTTCATAATTTTCATAGAAAACACCTTTATACACCTTTTTTTTTTTTTTTTTTTTTAGAAAACTGCCAAAAAAAAAAGGCATAATCATCAATGCTTTTGTAACTTTTGACTTACAAGCAAACATTTATTCTAAAAGCTAATTGAATATGCATACTTTACACAACGCTGCTGGGGCTTTAGAATACTTACTGCTTAAACAGTAAGTTATTGCTATTTTATTGGCTCCAAGCCAATAAAATAGCAATAAAATAATCAACATTAAACAAATAACATAAATTTTGATAATTTGTTTTCTTACCACAAAACATAAGCAATTATTTAAAAAGTCACAAGTATGCTGGAATATACCATTTTGCAAAACTTTGAAATTGCATCTTCTCACTGGTGGGAGATAGAGATTGATATGGTTTTTGGATTTATTTATTTATTTTTAATGCCTTGGTTTGCATATAACAGTAGTTTAATTTTATTGATATCAGAGTGGAGAAATTTACCTCTGCATTTAACCCATCCCATATATACCCATATATATATATATACACATATACACATATATATACACATATATATAGATATATATACACCCCTCCTCTGCAGTTTGTCTTTGCTGGTTTGTCATCTTTATTTAGTGTCTTCATTGATCCCTGTTTCTCACTTCACAATGGTTCCTGTTTTTGGTTTATTTTTGGATTATTCCTTCTAGTGGCATCGTCGCAATAAATATACAAGAAAACTAAGCAGCCTCCGCTTCTGCATTATGGGTCCAACTGCAAACATTCTACAATTCTGAAAATATGCATCTATAAATGATTATAAATCTGTAAATAAACAGACAGTGTACCAACAGCTTTAATTACAGAGATTAATTACGGATATTAATGTAATCAGTAAAAATAAATCAATTAATATGGAAGTTCCTAGAACAAATAAATAGATAATTTTTACCCACCTTGGGGTATGGTTGTGTCGAGCTCTGAATGTGTCTTCCTTAGAGGGAGGTTTTGATGAGATGTGTCTGTAAATAGCTCCAGCGAGTGAGGCTGTTTGGGATAGGGGTCCCCAGGAGAGGGAGAGTGCTGGAGGAGGTCGACGCCGTGAAATTTCACTGTTCCCACTTCACCTGAACGAGACAGACAGGAGTGGACAGTAAGCATACAACATGAACTATTTGATGCATTTTCTATGTTGTTTCTTTTTTTAGCACCCAAAAATGACACTCTTAACCAATCTTAACCAGCAACACTGCAAACTGAACAATTTGTGTGGAATTAGTGAGAACTAAATGTCTGATTTTTTTTCCTTTAGGTTGGTCAGATTTTTGTAAATAAGACGTGTGTATTCCACTCATAAAACAAGCATATGTGATTAGGTATAAAGATTTCCAGAAAACAGCCTTCTTCTAGGTTTAAGTTTTTCCTGTTTTAACGCAGACTGAGTTGCAGCAGATGCTAACAGACACCTGCTGCACTGTTGTCAATCTAATATACTGTCAGTGCCAACAGTAAGTCATTGAATAAACAGCTTACATACATACTCAGCCAGTCTTTCTCTCAGTGTTCTTGTAAAATAATGTCTAAGACAAAAACATGCAATTGAGTAAAACTATTTCTTTTTTTTAAGGAGTCAAGGTCACTGTGCCAAAACAGTTTTTGAAAGAAAATAAACGGAAAAAAAAAAAGAACAGAAATAGCTCATTGCAGAGGTTGAGGTACCTGAGAACATGGTACACAATGCTGACAACAGTCAGAGTCAACAACCTAATTACTATTTGAATTGTAAAGCTAGACAATTGAATTACTGAT
>NW_015150794.1:330889-372368 GCF_000732505.1 Cyprinodon variegatus
ACCTTTATTCAAGCTGAGCTAGAACAATCCTACATCTCTGCAGAATCTGTCAGACTAATAGGAATTCAACCTCTAGAAAAACTTAAAAGAAAAATGTAACTTAATTTTTATAATGTACACTGGTACTTTTAAGGTTAATCTGTATCATTCTAATACACTTTGAATTTCCTGGAGTCAAAATTGGCCAACAAAATTAACACTTATCCAGAAAAAAGGAAGATACAAACAAAAAAAAGATGCCACTGAACTACAGCAAGAAACATTTTATTATAGTAAAAAAGTTCCTCACTCAAAGATTTTTTACAGTCAATACAACTATTAAAACTTGAACATCGGAGTAGGACTTTGACAGACAAAGCTGGAAAAAAAGACCTTCTGTAAGTTTATGTGGCCACCACTGAGGAATTGGATTGGTAGCAAGGCAAGAATCCCCAAAACTGACTAAACAGACCAGCTTTGAGTCTTTTAGTCATCACAGCAACCCACATGTTATATAGGTATTTACTTTGACACTGTCCACTTAGATGCAAATACTTTAGCTACCATATTTTCCAGACTATAGAGCACACCTCACTATAACCTACGCTATAAGCCCGTTAAGTTTTTTTTTTTTTAATAGAAACATAAAGTTGCACTATAAGCTATAAGCCGCTGATATCTACTGTTTTCCACCGCACCTGTAGGGGTAGATCTACATATCGCCCCCAGAGTTCACTTTAGCTTGTTTGCTCTGCATTTAACCCATCCCCTTTGGGAGGCTTTTTTTACGCACGATAGGAGTTGTGCTCAGCCTCTTCATTCACTCAGTCACTTTAAATAGGCAAATAAAGGTCAAAATGTGTGAATTTTGGGACATATGTTTTCCGTTGTAAATGCTGCTAGCATGTTTTTGTGCAAAGTGAAAGTTAACTCCTTATTATTTGAATTCCAACTTTGACTTCCCCCTTTGGTGGTTTGGAAAAAGTAGAGGCTTATTGTCATGAAAACACAGTAGTTTGAGATACTGTTGCACCATTATACACGTATATCATTGTATTGTGTGCTGTGCAAATAGGCTGGGGTCTCTCGTTTTTTTTTTTTAGCTGTGCAATCTTTATTTTTATTATATACTGTTTCAAGCCACTTCTTCACCTGAATTTCTCAATTGCTACAATATAAAGTCTTATCTTGTCTTATTACTTTTCTTCCAACATGAATGTAAACATGCAGACATTGCTGACTCCAATTCCCACCTTTTTCTATGCGCTAAAATAGCTACTTTCAAAAAAAGACTCCTATTCTATATATAAACGGCCAAATGCAGTAGTTATCAAGCCTTATGTGACAAAGGAGACAAATTCCGGTTTGTTACTTGAGTAGCCTGATTAATCCACTAATTTCTGTTTGATAGACTTGCCTAGTTTAGCAAGAAGAAAGAGACTTGAAAAATTATAGCCAACTGTTGACTAATGTTCATATTTTTAACCATTGAGTCAGTTGTTTTTGAGCTAATTAGTATTAAAATCCTAATAAAACAAGTATAAGTTAGTATAGATAATATCATTGGTAATATAGTGAAGAATTCACTGCGATGAGCATTGCTTATTTGATTTTGAACAGGGACGAGGAGAGGAGGGAAGGGTTTCTCTCTCCTGAAAATCAGTACTCAATTCTAGGTTGTGTTTTTGATATAAATCAATAGCATGAATAAAAAAACCCACCAGCAATTACAACGGCTTTTCTAAAGTCTGCCCTTCAGACTCAATCTATGTGTCTACAGCCTGCTCCACAGTCCCTTTTTCTCACTGACTAACAGTCATTCATGAAACTCGCTGGAGCGAGATGTGCAACAGTGGAAACACTCAGGCAGTGGGATGTGAGGAGGAGGAGGAGGAGAAAGCAGTGACTAACCTTTTTTCAGCCCTATTCCTAAAAATCTATCATTTTCACCACTGTCATCGTTTTCCTCATCTACATTTTCATCCTTCTTATTTCTTTTTTAAACAGCATACCCTTTCTCTTGCTTTGCTTTTAGCTGTTTTTTTTTTATTAATTGTTTTTAGTGGGAGGGGAGGGGAAGCACGTTGAGATTCCATGGTAACAGCAAACTGTCTGCGAGCTACCCGTTCACTGGCTTTCATAGCAGAAAGATGGAGAGGGATAGAGAAGCAAAGAGTAAAACTGTTTAGAGGGAACTTGTTATGATAAATCAACTTGCACAGGTTTTTTGTTCGTGCTTTTAAAGTGACCAAAGATTAGTCTTTACTTTGAAGAATCCACAACGTCACTATCCTGTTACTGCTTAGTGTACAGTATCTCAGGTGGAGCAGATAATTAGTTTTCATTAATCCCAGAAAGAAAAGCCAGAAACCAGACTAATTAAATAACAATTTAGTTTTTGTTTTCTTTTTTTTTTATGATGCTGGATTTAAAAAAAGAACTAACCCCAATCTCAAAGCATAAACTCGCCCTAAAATACATTTTTCAGACAATTTCACCAAAGTGTTTCTTCCCAAGTTGTCTGGACAAGTGGAATTCCAACTACCGACTCACCAAGGGAGGTGGTTTTATGGTGACATTTGTTTGTTCATCAAAGTTGTAACGCCTTACAGATTATATAGAAAGAAGCTGTAACCAAAAAATAGATTTGACTACATTAGACCCGTTTTCACTTATAGAGGGCAACAGTAGGACGAGACATAAAGTTAAGATTTGAACAGTAAAATAGAGACTGTCAGAGATATGAACTCCAGTCACATAACTTGGACTCAAGTCAGATTTGATCCATTGATCTGATGACTTTAGACTCGAGTTCAAAAAATATCAAGACAGTTGCAATTCAACTTGGACTTTCACAGCATTAACTTGTGACTTGACTTGGACAAGAGCCTTTTGACTTGACAAGGCTTGCTTCTTTCCCCAGAACTCAAAGATTAAAAAGAATGTAAACGCAAGGAGGGGGCTTGCGGACGGGTAAACTAGGCAGTTGCCTGGACCCTCTAAGGGAACCCAGAGGCCAATAAATTGTGCTCCACAACAACAACAAGAATGGGAATTTACTTTGCAATGAAATTATACCGTAGTAGCAAACACTCTTGGCTTCGGTCTACATCTGATGCTGTCAGCGCGATCCAACACAAAAATAAATTTTATCGGCCCCACCCCCCACAAAGGTATTTTCAAACTGAATGCGAATTCTAAAGCTGGAGTGAAGGATTCCCATGTTATCTCTGTGTAGATGGCAGATCTGGAGCGAAGCAGAACGGAGCGAAGATGAGTGAGGTGATAGTGAATTTAGGGAGGCAAACAACACCATTTTGGTGAAGTTGGTCACGTTTGCTGCCTCACCTGCCAATAAATTTGAAGAATCTGTACTTTTTGTTTACAATCGTGTCGCAAAGTCCATTCAGGGTCTAGATTTGGCTGTGAGCTACAGTGAAAGAGCGTAGCAGAGATGAAAATGTTTTTATTAAAAATGCAACACAGAGAAAATAATTTTGACTAAGGATGAAGTAGGAATGCTCTTATGGGGATTTGAGGTAGCTTTTTAAAAACCTTTTAATTTTGTCCTCCCAGCGCAGACGGTTGCCTTCTCGCCATGCGATGTCTGCATGGTAAGCTTCATTGTCCCTCTCCAGTAGTCCTTTCAGCTCCGTAGTTCCAGCCAGTCATAGCTTCTCCTTGCCCTGCCCACCTGGCTGGCTTCTCTGATATACCACTCTTCTTACTCTTCTTAGGACAGTGGTATCTTCTTCTCTGATGTACCACTGTCCTACTCCCAGGCAACTGTAGTCTTAAGTGTTCTGTCTTTCCGGTAAACGTGTCCGATCTGCCACTGTACTCTTCTGTAGCTTTAGATAATCACAGTTAGCTTCTACCGCAGACCTCTGCTGGCTGTAGCCTCTCCGTAGTCTTGCTGTTTTCCCAGCGGGCTTACCGCTCATCCTCCTTTCCCTGATCTAGTGTGCTGATTCCCTGGGAATTATCTCAGATTTCTCGCTGTGGTTCCATAGTTCCAAAACCTGAAATGGTTGGCAGGCTGGTTCTGGTCTCTGACGGTTTTCTCGCACTGCATTCTCGCTGCTACTGTCTGAGCTCCAGAAAGCCGTCTCACCTAACCCTCTGATGTCCGGGTTATTCGTCCCCCAATGCAGGACACGAGGGCACTGAACTGGTTGACAGATAGGTAGAAGTACCGCTGAAAGTGACAGACTTCTAGACGTAGCCTCTGGAGGTGGTGCTGGTATTCCCCATACATGCACATGCTCCGTCTCTGGGAATGTGGTGAAGCTAGCAAAGACGAAAGCATTTTTCGGCTTCCTAAAGTAAAAAACACTGCCAGTTGCTTTGTAAACCCATGTCCACCATGATGAGGGTTCAGCAGACACTATGACGTAGAATTCTTTCGCCCTCCGGGTGAATTCGCCTACGGTGCGAAATGATTCAGCTGGCCACAATATCAAGGCAAGAAAAAGTAGATGAAACAGTATTCAGTATTCCACTTTAATTTATATTATGCTACGCCCTGTAAATATTCTTTGTGACAGCAGTGTAAAAGTTGTAGAAGAAGATCATGTTAAGAACAAACATTATCATATGCCTGATGTTAAATATTCTCATATGGCATGTTGTTGTTGTTGTTTTGTATCGGTTTGTCAACATCCACCTTCAGCAGCAAAACTGTTAGCCAACCTCCTGCTTCAAGGGTCAATTTCAATTGACAGAGATGACTGTGAGTTTAATACTCTTTACTCTCCTTGCTGCAGAGCATGGTGCAGGGTGCACTCCGCCAACTCTGCCCCACCCTGCCTCGCTCTCTGTGGGGGGTTCCCGCTTTGATCTCTGCTACTCCTGACTGAGCACCCAACGTCTACTTGGGATCGGACACTGAGCAGAGTGCACCAGGGCAGGGTGAGGTCCGCTAAGTCTGGCCTGCTCTGACGCACTCTCTACCGGGGGTTTGGAGTGCAGAGTAGGGGTTAGGTCAACTCTGGAAGCTAAGTGAGGAGGATGATAGTTCAACATTTTATGTTTCTGTCTTCCATTTGTATTGAATAAAAGCTTTGTTTCCACTGCACTCTTTTTCTTATTTTTCATTAGTTGTTTTCTTTTTTTATGTGGACCTGTTGTGTCTGTAAATCAACTTTACAGAAAACGCAATCTTTTTAAAAAAAACATGACATACAATGGTTGTTTTCTATTATTATTATGTTTTAATAACCTTAACCAATGTCAGCCCTACTTTTTCTTACTGCTATTTCAGTACCACATATTGTAAAAAACATATAGAAGCACACGTGATTTGTGAAAATATAGTATTACTTTGTGGTTAGAAGGACTCAGAATAACTCAAACTCAAACTATAGGGTTTGACTCAAGACTTGCCTGTTTCGACTCAAGAATTGCTTGTCTCGACTCGGGACCTGACTTGGAACTTGAGGTGACAGACATGAGACTGACTAACTAATTGAACTTTGTTGATCTCACATTGGAGGAATTCACTCTCTGAATTTGACCCATCCCCTTGGGGAGCAGTGGGCTGCCATTGTGTGGCGCCCATGGAGCAGCCAGTGGTTAAGGGTCATTCTCAGGGACCCAGAGTGGAGGCTGTAGGGATCGAACCAGGTACTTGCAACCTTCTCAGAGCACAAATGCACCTTTCTAACCCACTAAGACAACACTCCCTTCAACTGGTGAGGGGATGACTTGGGAAAAAAATGACTTAGTACTACTTCTGGTGATCGCAACCTTAAGGCCCAATCTATCTTGTTTATTTGCTAAACAAAACTAGATTTTTTTGGGTTTAGTTGTTATTCTTATTATTGTGTGTTTTAGTAGAGAATGTCAAATTATGAGAATTAGCAAATTACTCCTTTGTGGGTTGCAATTGCTGAAAAAAATTTATTATTTACATCTAATTATTTAAATGCATCGAAAATGTGAAATCCTACTATATTAATTTTTTAAGTGTACCGGTGAGAAGCAGGGATCTGATCCACTTCTTCCAACGTATTAAAAATCCAATGTTATCCTGCCCTATGATGTTATGAGACATTTACAGGAATCATTTTTGCAATCCCTCATTTTCTGTGTAATCGGAAAATACTCTTTCTATTTTAGAAGCCTCAGCACTTTTTCGTCCTTTAACATTTTATTATTCTTAAAATAAATTGGTAGGTCTGACTTAGAAAACAACATAAATCAGTGCTAGCCAGTAAAAAACAGTTCTGTGCACCTTTGATTTGTTTTTTCTCTGTAAATATACTTTTCACTCCTCTTCTTTTATCTATGACAGAATGTATACCACGCAATACAAGACTGTAGGCATGGATTAATATACCTGACCTTCTGAAGCTCTCACCCACTGAGCAGAGAGGAGGAGAAAGAGATGTTTAACTATAGATGGATACGCCGGAGAGAAGGAGGGGAGAGGCACCCGGTGACGAAGCAGTTGCTATGCCAAAAACCAGGAGGTCCACACTCACACATACACACACATACAAGCAAACAGAAGCAGGAAAAGCAAACAAGAGGGAGACTTGGTGAGATGAGTGGAAGCAGGGGTGTCAGGGCGATGCTCCTGAGGCCGACCGCGGCATACTAACATCTCTGTTAGGGCGCGGAAACATCAAGCAAGGTAAAAGGACTGGCAGACAGGACCAAGGGCGTTTCAGAATGCAAACATGAGAAGAAAATGTTCTGGATGTCACTTCTTGTTTCGGCAGGAACAAAAACTTGTGACAAAATGAAGCCATCTTCATATGTGTGAGACTAGAGTGTGTCTACACCTTCTGTAGAAAACCATGAGTTATTACCTCCACTAAGAAGTGGTGAGCTGTAAATATACTGGATGCAGAGTACAAAATGTTCAAGTCTACTGGTTCAGTGAAACTGTATTTCTGTTACATGATAAAAACCTGCATTTATCTCATTGAACCGTATTGGCTGGTCAGCCCATTTCAACAATAGCTTGAGAAAGTATTCAACTCAATCATATATTATACATTTCATACCAATATTAGCTTAAACTACAATACATGTCTATGGGAATTAGGTGAAAAAAACCCCAAAACAAAATAAATTCAATTCAATTTAATATGCTCAGTTGAGATGTCACTCCCAACAGTAAATAAAATGTTGTTATTCCGTATGTGTTTCTCAACCAAGTTGCAGTAGATAATAATAGCTGTAGCAGAAGGGATCTCCTGTAGTGGTCTGTCTTACAGCTGATCTGTAAAAGCCTTTGACTGAAGACAGTCTGGTATTGTAGGCTAGTCTCTTAAAGAGGATGCTTAGGGTTGTCCATAATCTTTATCATTTCATTAACTCTTTGTTAAATCATCTCCAGAGGTTGTAGGGAAGCTTCCAAAAAGGAATCAGCCTCTTTATTTGCTCTTTTGAGCTTCTTTAGGTCTTTTGCTTTGATGTTGCTATACCAACAGAGGATGTAAGAGATGATCATACTCTCTATGACAGCATTATAGATGATATATAGCATGCTTCTGCTAATACTGAAGGACCTAAGTTTGCTTAGGAAGGACAGTCTGCTCTGTCTCTACTTGCAGACGGCTTCACAGATTCTCCAATCCATAAGCCATACTTCTGTTGCTTTTATCACCTTGAGACTAAATTGCTGTAACTTTATTTAAGCTGTGTTGGACCAAATTTTTCTATGTCACCTGTGGTTGGTCCAAAATGCTACACCCAATCTGCTACTGTAGTAGCCATTCAAAATGTCCCCACTTTTCTTGATGGTGCCTTGATGGGTCCCCTACAACTCCTTTTTACACATCTTTGTACTTGAATATTATTTCTGTCATGATTTGTGAACATTAATATCTAAAGTCAAGAAGAAGAGAACTTTTTTGTTTGTTTGTTTTTTAAAGAAAAAGCTTCCTGGATGGGAAGCGAAACATCTTCAAACTTGGATACAAAGTCCAGTGGATTGTTTTTTTTTTTTTGTTGAATGACTGTGATCTGGATGACCGAGAATCTTCACCAGCATATCTAAAGAAAAGCGCCTTCTCCTGGTCGGACCCTGTAATTCAGTGAAAGGGTGGAGTCATGTGAAACATATGCACGCACAGGAGAAAGAGGGGGTCACTCTAGTGGCTAATAGTTGGGTGGCCATTCGGCAGGCGTTTAACTGGGAAGAGTCATTTTGAATGGCTGCTATCGTAATGATTTCAAGAGACACAAGCCCATTACCCGCACTTTCTCTGTCCATACATTTAAGAAGTAATTGTTAGATTTTGATTCCGGCTTTTAATTTATTAAATCATTTTCAGCTTTGACACAAATATATTCCAAGGAAAGTTTTTAGCTCAGTGTTGTTTCTAAGCTATCTCTATAGTTACAGTATGCTGCTATAGGTTTAGACTTCTGGAGGACATAGGGACCCCTATTTCATCATTCTCCTTCATTTTATCTCTATTCTCCCACTCTGCAGAATCTGTTAGTTCAATCTCTAACATCCTGCTCTCTCTGCTTTTTCTCATAGTAGCTTTGCCTCGTCTGTTCCTGTTTGGCTGTAACTCCATCCTGGAGAGAAATATCAGCTGTGCTGCCTCCATCAACGCCTTTGTTTATAGATATTTGAGATTAGCCTGTTTTCCAGTGTAGTCCTGTTTCTCTGACTGTGACTGGCTGGATGTGCTCTTTTCATCTTCTGACATGGGAGCTGGCTCGGAGCTCGTCTGCCTGGCTGTGTTTCCTGGAAGGGGCTGCCTTTTAAAGTTGCTTTTTCTATGTCTGCTTCTGTCTCCTTGAACCCCAGTCGGTCTCGGCAGATGGCCGCTCACACTGAGCCTGGTTCTGCTGGAGGTTTCTTGCTGTTAAAAGGGAGCTTTTCTCTCTCCACCTTCTCTACAAGCATGCTTAGTATGAGGGATTGCATTCGAGTCAGTGAGTCGATGCAATCAACTTTTTTTTTCGTTAGATAGAAAACTATATAACTGTACTCGCTCCCGAGAGGGAACGTCTAATTAACACGTGCAAGAGTGTGCACAGGCTAATTTCTCCTCGTTCACGCTCTGTTTAAAAGTTGTTGCTTGCGTCGCTCATACAAGCTTACTTTCAAAAAGAAGATTTGCAATTTTTCCAGCATGTCAGACTCAACACCGGTAAAGTTAAAATGGGAATGAGCATGTAGGACGGCCTTACGTAAACATATCACCAGCATGATTGACAATTAAGAGGACCACTTTATTAAAGGAATAGTACACCCAAAACATGATTAGCCTTCATTTTCTACTCACCCCCATGCTGAACAACACTCTGGAGTACTTTTTTGATATCTCAAATGACTTCAGTGTTGAGGAAGAGCATGAGTTCTTTGCCGAGCTGAATGCGCACTTTCATCTGGTTTGGTCTGCCGCGGTTTCCGTAGACTCGTGAACGCGCTTTTAGGAAAGCCAATACACTACTATTTATGCTCTAAAAACATTCTAAATGACTTTGTTTCTAGTAAATTATGGACGCTACCCACTCAGGACACTTGGAATACATTGGCCGAGCAGTATGGAGGAATATTGACACGTTTTTTGTGGACTTTTATGGACCTTTCTGCCTCAGGCGCCGTAGACCTCCATTATTTGAATGTCAGCAGACAGCAAGAAGCCTCCCAGATCTCCAGATGCATTTGAGATATCAAAAAAGTACTCCAGAGTGTTGTTCAGCATGGGGGTGAGTAGAAAATGAAGGCTAATCATGTTTTGGGTGTACTATTCCTTTAAAAAGAACACCCCCCACTGTACCTTCAGCATATTTGATTTGTCAAATACACAGGTAGCTGCAACCTACAAAATGGTTTTCTTCTTGCTACTGTTTCATACAGCCTCTGTAGCTCCTCTGCAACTTTATCCCTGAATGTGTGCCTCATTCATTAGTCTTCATTATTCAGTTTGTTTTCTAATGTTCTCTAATAAACTTCTAAGCCTCACAGACCAGCTGGATTTTTACTGAGATTAAATTACACACAAGAGGGCTCTATTTACCAATTAGCTGACATCTGTGGGCTGTTGGTGGAACTGGATTTCATTTAGGGGTATCAGAGGAGTTGAATGCAAAGCATGAAACATTTCCAAGTGTTTATTTGATTGTTTTATTTACCTTTTACTGCACAATGCATTGCTCCATCGCATAACTAATGTAATACATCACATAATTTAATATCTAAGAAGTTAAAAAGGCAGAACTACTTTGTAAGGGGCCTGTATTAGTTGGGCAACATGCTGACGATGATGTATCAAAGCATGTTCATTTGAATTTGTTTCATCAAAATGTGTCTGACATAATTTTTAGTTTTTCTGTCTTAAATGTGGCAAGAAATAGAAAAATATGGAAGGAACTGGGAGGAAAAAAAGTAGGTCATACAGGATTTATGGGGCCATCCAGTGAAAAACTGAAAATGTCAACAGGGAGGCATTTTCCAGGGAGACTCATTAGGCTGTCAGCTCCAAGCAGTATAGCAAAAGGGCCAAGTTTGGAGGTAAGACCAATGTCAACCCTATTTAATTTACTTTATACTGTAATGGCCTAAAATGTTAGAATAATTAAAATAATAGTCTTTGATTGTCATCTCCAGTCACGATTTAGGAAAATGCGAACAATCTGCCTTGTTATGTTTTGTGTTACAGGCCAGAGTTCTTGTTAGGCAGAAATCAGAATCGATGGAACTGACCTGACCTTCAGGTCAAAGCTGAAGACAATGGTAGCAGTTCATGACAGACTTTTAATGGGTTGATTTTTTTTTTTTTTAAGGACATAGGGATTGAAGGAGCTACATGCAGCACCAATCCTCCATTAGCGACAACCTTAAAGGACCTATAAGCAATAATTTATTATCTTAGTTAGAAAAAAGTAAAAATTTATCATTTGAAGGACTAAATGGAAAATGGTGTGATGTCATGCACTACCTCTTTTACAGATGTACATACTTTACAAGCCAGCTGTGTGTGAATGTATGTGCATGTGAATAGCTGCCAGTCAGAGCTTAGCCCTTTCGTGCCCATAAATTGTAATTAACAGAAAAACATTTAGCATAGGAGCAAAATGGTGGAGAAACATTTGGTGGATCGACCGTTTCACCTGGAGATGATCATTTGTTCTACGCAACAATAAGGTTGCTCAACGGCCCACCTAGTGGTAAATCTTCACTTACAGCTCCTTTAAGATAATCCCATCTTATTTTTTATAATATGGCTCGAAGTACTACCGTACGACCATAATCTGCTACTTTTTTCCCAGGTTTTGTCCAATGCAGCTTATAAGACGGCGCAGCTTTTCTGGGGATTTTTATTAACTGCCAGAGGGGAAAGGTCAGAGTTGGAAATGAAGAATAAGGGGCTAATTTTCATTTAGCACAAAAACATGCAAGGAGCAGGAATGATGGAGAACAAATGTCCCGAATTCACACATTGTGACATTTATTTGTTGCATTAAATCTACCGAATGAATGTGAAGACTGGTTTCATCTCCATCTTTCAGTAGAAGCTCTTGCTGCTGCGAGCTAACAACCTAACAAGAGGTAGCGTTCTTCTTCGTCTATACTCCAGGCTATATGTTGGGTGACCAGACATCCCTGATTTCTGGGGACAGTCCCCCTTTTCGACCACCTGTCCCCAGAAATGTCCCCGATTTTAACGTTTAAGGAATGACTGTTCGACTGCATAACTGTTATTACTGTAGAAAGAGAATGCGAGCACGTTGCACACAAAAACAACTGTTAATGTATAGACGAGTGGCAGAGTGCACCAGTTTTAAAACAGACGAGGAAGTTCATTATCACAGCCGGCTGGACGCAGCTACAATGTGTTACCCCAAAAGCCTACAGGCTCCGCTGTCCCTCCCGTCTTGCTCTGCTCCTACTTCCTTGGAGCTCGAAAAGAGCAGGCGCAATTTAATATTAAATTCATAGGAGCATAACATGCGCAAACAAAGGCCTAATTTAATATGACACATAAAAAAAAATCTCCCAAACCCCTACCCAATGCATTGCAGCTGTCCAGGATACAGTATAAACAACTGGAGGCCATTACATTTTATAGTTATCATTATGTAGAAAAAAAAAGGTTTTTAAATTTGTATATATATATATATATATATATATATATATAAAAGTTTCATTTAAATTTTTTGTAATGGAAAAGGTTAAATTCCCACAGACTCTGTATTACTGCCAAGTGGCCTGTCGCTGAACACAATCTTATGTTGCTCACAAGGGAAGAAGACAGAATGGCCAGATGGCACTAATAAACACTATTAATTCATTAATATTATTTATTTTAGGAAATGGAAGAGTCTCATTCCTGGATTTCACACTAGATTTTTCTTTAAATATTAATAAATATGTAAAAATGGATGAAAACACCACTGTCCCCATTTCCTATTTTAATTTTAATTAAATGCATTTATTTTTATCTATGAGCTGAAAATGTCCCTAGGTTAGATCGCAGAAATCTGGTCACCTTAATGTAGAGCTCCCCTTACGGGTTTGGTGGGAGACAGTAGATATAAGTGGCTTATAGTCCGGTTTGGCTTATATAGGTACGTTTCCAGTTTTTTCAAAAAACTTAGTGAATGCGCCTTATAGTGAGGTGCACTCTATAGTCTGGAAAAGGCTGTTGCTCCTTTTTAGCAGAAGATATGAGAAATATTTCAATATAAATAAAATCTGTAAATTTGTTGGATCCCTCATTAAAGTCAAAGAAATGACTTGGAGTCAATTTTCCCCTAAAATGGACCTACTGCACCCTACAACAAACACTGATCTTTTGATGTATATATGAATGAAATACCTGTAACATCGAGTGGCATGCAGTGAGCTTGTGTGCGTCTCAACAGGTGCCAGCGTGGTTTCTCAGCGACGGGCGGCCCTGTGGTGGCAGATGTAGCTGTGCTGCTGCTACTGTTGTTGCTGCTCCAGCCCAGAGGGGGGCGATCTGAGCCGCAGGGGGACGGGGTCGGGGAAGGCGAGGGGTTGATCACAGACCTCAGGCCAAACACGGAGGAGGTGGTTTCATCTTCATAAAGCTGCTTGGACGCCGGCTAGAAGTAGGAGAAGAACAACGGGATGAACTTAGTGTTTTTCTATGGAAGGACATCTTAAACAGGTTGGCTCGGTGATTAAAGTTTGTGTGAACGGGCTAGAGAGTATCACATATAAAATCACATAAAAAAACTGACCTTTTCTTGCATATTTACATGTTTTTAAATATTTAACAAATAAAAAAAAATTGACAACCATGTTCCTTAAAAATGTAGTATTTGAGAAGCACTCATAATTTTATTTAATTGAAAAAGACACGAAGCTGCTGGGAGAATGTGAGGCTAAAAACTGACTAGAACGGTTTGCAACCTTTAAAATTCAAATCCCTTTTGCCCTGAGTCAGGGTGATTAAAAGCTGTTTAGAGCTACAAAAATTTAAACTTTTCTAAATGATTATGACTTTTTAATAAAACAAAACTTATCAGTAGTTTTGTTAAAAAAAAATTGTTAGAAAATCTGTTTCCATTTTAAACAACCAAGAGTTAACGTGTATTTTTAACTAAATTGAGTCACTAGTACAAGACCATCCATATGAACTGGCAAACTATAATACATTATGCACTTCGTGGACTGAGGAAAGTAGTCTATTGTGGAAAGAAACCCATGAAAAGTTATCTTCCATCTTACCACAAGCTACTGGGGATCCAGCTAATATGTGGAAAAATTTACTCTGGTTAGTGATTAGATAATATTTAATACTATATGATGAAAAAAAGAAAATGATACTGCACATCCTCCTAAACACACCAACCCATTTATAAGGCATGGTGGTGGCAGGGTCATGCTATGGGAACGCCTTTTTGTAGCAAGGGAGGATGACCAGAGCAGAGGGGGAAATGGAAGCAGCTCCATAGTTTTACCTTCTAGCAGGACACTAACCTTGGAGCCAAAGTTCAAATAAAAGGGTTTAGATTAAAGCATATTCTCGCGTTATGAGAGCCCAGTAATGGTTCAGGTTTCATTTTAAATGAGAATTTATTGTATTACTTGCACAAAAAAACTGACCGAAGCTGAGCCATGCAAGAACATAGAATTATGTTTTTTTTTTCTTTTTCCTTTTTGGAGGTTTCTTATGGTACTATTGGCTCATTCATTGTAAACTGGGCTAACAGGAAAAGGGGTAAGGGGCAGGGAAAAACATGCAGCAAATGACCACAGGTCAGATTTGAACCCAGGTCAGCTACGTTGATGACCAAATGCTGATTTATACTTCGAAACTAGGTAGTCTAAGTAGGTGTTGCAGTGAACGCAGAGAAGTCCCCTCCGCAGACACTCTGCTGCACCTCTCCAAAACACTAAGTGACAAGAGACAGTGCTGCAGACAGGAGGCCTCTGATTGGTCAAATCTACATCCGCTCTACACTATTTGTATTTCCTGTTTGGTACCTTACCGGCTTGTTCTGCTTGTACGACCGCCATTGCGGAAAACGACTCATGAAGATGGATCAGCTAGAAGAGCGAGGTGTGCAAGAACGCTAGGACCCTTTTTCCACCTGGATCCCCGCTTTTTCGCCCTCATGTCCCTCAATTGTCGCACAAACTTGCCACCACTTCCTCACTGCCTCGGCCGTATCTAGACCCACAGCTAGTTCGCGATTGTCCATCTTGCCTTGTGGCATGGAATAACATAGTGCAGACCACCTTTCAAAATTGAGCATAAATCGGGGCAATCTCAATGCGACACACTGCTGCGGGAGTATGACCAGCCCTTAAGGCCGCCATACATGGGTTGTGGAGCTAACCACTGTCCCACCGAAGCAAGGTCCTAGAATTACAGTTTTACATGTAAAAAACTAGTAGAGAGATATATCCTAAGAGACTTGCAAATGTAATCATTTTCTGACTAACGGGGGGCTCAATAGAGCTGAATGCTTCCTTCCTACTCTCATTAAATCCACAATCATTTCTTTGAATCTGACTGTAACATGACAGGATATTCACGAGGTCATGGCTTCTGAAGTACAGGAAATGTTTCAGTGCATCTTTAAAAGCCAACATAACAACTATGTCGGCTGTAGAGATTGGAAACCGATGATCGCTGGAAAAAAAATTAACAAAACTACACAGAGACACAAAGGAAACAATTGAACTAATAGAGCTGTAATGAGCAGGAAGCGTGGCGGTATTCTTGGGGTAGAGGAAATGTGTGAATCCATTGTGACGCAGTTCAAGAAATTAGTCTTAGCCTCCAGAGCAATAAAGCCAGAGCACAGAGTAGATTTAGCTGCAGATATTGTTGTCATCACGTACATTCTTTCTAAAAATACTAATGAATTACTATCTTGCTTTAAAAAAATCTATTAGTATCATCCTTGTATGCAGGAACTATCTGTCAGATAGCTCTATTTAGTGTGTTTTTTCTAAGCATTATATTTCTATCTGAAAGACACTGAAGGATCATTAAGGATCTGTTTATAGACAGCAGCTGAGAGAAAGAAGAGGAAGATGACTAACTCTGCTAAATCTGAATGAGGGGGAGGAATGTGCTGTACAGCAGATTTTGGCTAATTCATGTTCGGCCTGCTCTGTTTGCAGGATGATAAACATAATGAGGCGTTTAGTCAAAACACAACTTTTAGCTGTCATTTGCTCCATTCACTGAGAAAAAAAATATGATCGCACTGCATTATGTTAGTAATTGAAGTCTGGAACAGGAGCACTCTAAATGAAGAAGAAATAATACAAACCAAGGGCATTCCAAACAAGGCAATTCTCTTTTAAATTTCAAATTCATAAGTTTCAATGGAAGATCCTTTAGAGAAACTGTAGTTTCATTGAGAAAACACTTGCTTTTATTAACCCCATATACCTCTATTACTGCATTGAACATCTCATTAACTGATGTGAGAATGATGCTTTGGGTCTTGAACAATGAGCCGCTTTCACACTGAAAACCCGGGTTTTTCAATAACCGGTTGACCCGCTAACAATCCGCTGTTGGCTATTTTCCCATTTGACCGAAAAGCCGACTCAACCCTCTGCTGGTAAGCTGATGTCGACAGTGTGACAGAAATCTGTGAAGTAAATGGCATGAAGTGGAAACACCAGAACCGCGTTGACCCGCTAAATTACGTATTAACTTTGAGAGCAACGTACGCATCACAACATCGCAACTGTCGCGTTAAATAACAAGCCCAAACAACTCGGCCAGTATTCCACAAACACGGCACAGGGCTGGCAAGACAGAGAGATTTGTAAGCTCCTTATGATCCGCGGAGAAGAGGAGATTCGTTGTTTCAGGCACTGTTCGAGTACGTTCCAGCTGCTGGCCATGTTGCTTTCCATTATCTACTTCCCTGATTTCGGTCGCACTGTCTACATAAGCAACGCTCACCCAGCGTGATGCTGTCATCACACACGCAGTGATGGGGGACAATGCCCATGCAGATGGACAGCAGAGGGGCAGACTTGGCTTTTCAGTCAAATGGGAAAAAAGCTAAAAGCCGATTGTTAGCGGGTCAACCTGGTTTAGAAAAACCCAAGTTTTCAGTGTAAAAGCGGCTGTAATTTAACATGTCAACCCGGATCTGGAGTTCCCACTGCATGCCGATCAGAGCTGAGGTGATTTTAACTCGGGTCGCTTGAGCTGTTACCACTGCCACTAATGGCAGATTGTTCCCAGGTTTAAACAGTGGGAAAAGGGGTATTACTTTACAACACAAAAAATGCAAAAGATCCCATTAATCTCAACATGTATAAATTAAACCTGCATTAATGAAAGGAAAAATGTTTCAGGATGCAGAGGGGCGTAGAATAGCCAAACATTGTACAAAAGTAAGAGTAGCACCACTTTTACATTTGTTTTACTCAAGAAAACATAAGAAAGTACTGTAGTTATCTAAGAAATTATTCAAGTAAAAGTAAAAAAATATTCAGTAAAAAGGCTACTTGAGTGGAGGGTAACTGTTGGATAATAAAATCAGATTTAATGGTTATAAATGATGCTGGCAAACAGACTTTACGTTGAAGTTCTGACATTTTAAAGACTCAGATGCATAAAGAAAACAAATAAATGTCATGAATAACAGTGTGCACCATTTACACTATATAGCCTAGACAGGTGGTGTTGAACATCATGCCCATTCTCACATACTGTAGCTACTTCAAAAAGAAGAAAAGTTCAACATGATTCCTGTACTCCAATGGCCTCTATAATCACCAGATCTCAATCTAACAGAGAGCCTTGGGGATGTGTTCGAGCAGGAGATTCATATCATGGATTTGGACCCAAAAAATCTGCAACAACTGCCTACAGCTACCTTCTCAACCAAAATCTCTCAGGAACGCATAAGAGACCTTGTAATTTCTATAAGAATTAAGGAAATCTGAAGATAAAAAGAGCTTTGGGTGTTGACATATGAATGCACGTCTTTATTTACCAGAGAAACATAGTAAGAAGGAGATTTACAAAGGCTGGTTCAGCAACCTGAAAAGAGGAAAGTCTTTGCCTCATTAGACCATGATACACCTGCATACATGTTTGTTTACCAGGAAGATGAAGTCCGGTCTCTTGTTGTTGAGAGAGATGGGCGAGCGGTTGAGCGACGTGGACGTGTCGTCTGAGCTCTGCGAGGACGGATGGCGAAACGTCTGGCCAGTCAGCTTGGTGTCGTACAACTGTTCCTCAAATTCTATACAGACAGACAGAACACAGCACAAACACAGAGGTACCTCGTGAGAACAAAATAAATGTACCTTTTTAAGAATGAATAAAAATAATCTCACACACGGTACAGTGTTTCAGGCTAAGGAAAGAGATCTAGCAGAGCAGTCACTGGAAACCTCCCTCCTGAGAATCCCTCATGCACCTTCTTCAAGCTCAACATTCTGCCTCGGTTTATGTTTAATCCTCACATGAGTTCTCATGACTCTTTTTTTTCTTCTTTAAACCAGACATTCTCCAACTAGTTACCAATCTGCTTCTTGATATCCCTACTCTCTCCCTCAAGCTATTGTAAACAGATTCCTAAACCCCCATCCCCCCACCTTCCTAACCACACACCCACTCCCCCAACAACTGTTCAGCCAATCCTTCACCCCAAAAACACACTCCTGACCCAAACCCCGGTCGCCACTAAGCTGTGTGACACACATGTGTACACACCCTCACAGATGGATACTCCCAGTACAATCCTACAGATGGGCTACATGCAACACCAGCATGGGGAGGACACCAGTAATGTGGTTGAATCACTACTATGAAAGTAGCCCAAGAAAACAAATGTTTACTACAGAAGTAAAGTGATTTTATAGACTTTTTGCTGAAAATTATCATGTTTATCGATATGTTCTTGATCCATCTATACAGAGTAATCTAAAGGGAAACTGCTTCTTTTGCTTTAAAATAGATTGCAAAAGTATCTAAACTACTTATATACAGAGATGTCAAAAGTATTAATGTTTGTTACTCAAGTAAAAGTATAAATCCTACTGTTAAAAACACTTTTGTTGAAGTTAGAGTATCAACTCTAACCTTTTACTCAAGTTCAAGTGTAAAAATGCCAATTTTTAATACAACCTAAAGTATAAAAGTAAAAGTAATGCAGGAAAAAATGTTAAGGACAGATGCTTTACTGTACTACCCTATTAAAGGAACATTTTTCTACAATTCTGGACGATAACTTCCTTATACTTAATTTTAACTAATGGTGTCAAATCTAACTTGCATCATCTTGAAAAACGATTTTTTTTTTGGTACGTGGTGAACAACGAGTTGGTGCAGCACTGAGTAAAACCACAAAGAAATGAATTGTCTGGATAAAACAAATTATTTTGATGGCATTTATTTTTTTAAATACCAACAGGCTATAAGGGAAATAAGCTTAAATTAATAAAAAAAAACTAAGCAGCATTTTTAAAATAAAAGGAGAGGAATTTAGAGATAATTGTATAAAAAATGTAAATAGTTGTCTAAAAAAGTTACTCCATTAAAGCATAGATAGACAAAATTTCTACTTAAGTAGTATAACAGAGTATTTAAGGCTAAAACAATTAATCTGATTACTCATGATGAATTGATTATTGGATAATTGTCAACTAATTTTGTAATCGATTAATCGTTAATCTAAGTAAAGAGACTCTAAAACGAGTCTTTAGTTGACAGAGCAACCCACTTAGTGCAGTGATTATATCAAAACTGCAAACAAATATATAAACATTTTCCATTTAAGATATAAAGATAACTTTTCCATCTGTCAATATGCGTTATCCAGAACTTCTTAAGTGGAAAAATTTTAGTTTCACCTGGTTTACTTATTTTCAAAAGTCTTCTTTAAGCAATCTTTGGTTATCTGCTTATTAATCAATAATTCAAAAAAATTATAGACATTAATCGATTAGTTAAATATTTGTAAGTTATAGCACTAGAAGTATTTGTACTTTGTTTCTTCACACCTCTGCTTATATACGACTACTTTATACAGTTTTTTTTTCCATTTTTTTTTTCTATTTTGTAGATAATTACCAGCACATATTCACATTGTGCTGAAAGTGTTGTAGGCAACTGCAAGAATGTGTGAAAAATTTATTGTCTGGATAAAAATGCAGATGTTTTATTTAAAAAATAGGTTTTCCCTCACACTGCATAGCACTACCAGGAATGACATTGCAGGTAAGCTCTGTAAGAATTGTAGCATCCTTAGCAACCAAAAGCAGAAACAGATCTTTTTAGATAGATTGATCTTTAAAATAGATATTATTATAAATAGAATTTAGATAGATAGATCTTTAAAATATTTAGCAAAACCAATAATCAAACATCGTCTACTTTTGTCTGAATAATTATTATGGAAATAACATCCATACATCTGGCTAGAAATGTCCTCAAAATGCATATAAATACAGATGATTTATTTGAAATGTTGGATTTTGCATTTAAAAACCTTTTTATTTTGCTTGGGGAAACTTAATACTTACAGCACAAGCTGCTTGCAAGCCAATGTAAATGAGCAGCCTACATAAAACATAAGTTTGTAACGTATTTAGTAGAGAAAGCTACAGTTCATTTTTTCTGTAAGGGTTCTAAAAATTAATGCATTCTAAAAAGTGCATAAAAGCTTAGTTAATAAAAAACTTCAATCAGAAGACATAAAAACCTTTGAAATGCAAAGTCAAAAAGGTTTTATAGAAAATCAAGATAATGTTGTTTACACAAACATTAAACACTGACAGAAAGCAGAGTTTACGTCAAAGATGCTGAACTCAGTTTCTTCTTGTTTGTTTATTTTCTACAGCTATATATCACTTTGGTAATGAATGTGTCATAATTAAAGTCCCTTAAGGTTTCACCAAGCGAATAAAGTTCCCTTAGTGTATCTGCTTATTATTCTGTTTCCACAAAGCTTTTCTATTCATGTAAGCAATTAATGGAAAGTAGGGTGGATGTGTGACATTAAGTCAGCGAGGCAATGTGGGAGAAATTTGGATTCAAACTCATAATCATGAACAGCAATTAACACATAACAGCACAGCAACGGTGTATAAAATAATAATGGTACTGAATTTTTAAACAGGCTTAGACAGTCCAACCACCCACAGATTTGGTGAAGACTTAAATGGCGTTTGGAAACATTGCTGCTGGCATGTTTCTTTGCTCCAGTAAAAAATGTGCCAGTGAAAGACAACTGTTTATGGGATCTCACTCAGTGTGAGTGCTAAGATGTCCTCTGACATCAAAGGAAGCAGAGGAAGCCTTTTGAATTACACCCCCCCTCACAATAAAAGAAAAAATACAATATATTAAGATGCCATTCTCAAATCTGTTTTCTCTGTTTTACAGAACATGAAGTTCACAATTATATTTAATTATATTAACCATAATATGGAGCATTTTTAGCCATTTAAGTTTAAAAACATAAGACTCCGACACCAAAATGTTTCATCCAAAAAATAGCTTTAGTTCTAGTTAAAATAAGTAATTTAAATTAGCTCATATTTGAGAGGAATAGGCCTGAGTAGTCTTTGAAGGGATGTAAGCTGCTAGATGTCCTTGTAGAAAACAGTTTTTTTGGAGCATGTTGTGTAAATAAGGCACATAATATACCTGAATAACCTCCCTGAGGCGAAAATTCCTGCTCAAACCCTTAAAAGTTAATCTGCTTGCTATTATTGTTCCCTCTGCTCATTCATCACAATAGGGATCACACTGGCTACTATTTACCCAAAAGCAGAGTTTTATTGATCAAACTCCTCTCCTGTTTTTGATTACTGTTTAACAACTTTTTGGTTAAACATTAGTAAAAGAAGCAGTTTTCAAATGATGATATTAGTTACTGATGAAAAAAAAAGTATCTATGTCAATTTAGGTCTATATAAGCAAATCATTTCCGCCATGAATTAATACTGACAAACAGTGTAGTTTGGACAGTGTCTTGGTTCTCCCCTTTTGGGACTCTGAGTTTTTACTTTTCAGTTTTTAGTTATTCTGTTTTGTTGATCTTTGGTTTATTTTCCATTATATTCAATCAGACTTTAGTTACTCTCTGTCGCCCCCTTGTGCTTGTTTCCTTTCCCCTCTGCTTCCTTCTAGTTACTTTCACTCACACCTGCTCCTTATTCAGCTCATTAGTCCATCCTTTGTTCTGTTCCCCTTATATACTCCACCTCTGCAGTCATTCAGTGCTGGTTCCTTGTTGTTGTTTTGGTGTTCCCTCCTCTCCGGTTCCCCACGTGAGTTTTCCCTGATGCTTTCTGGTTTTTGATTCTTAGTAGTGATAGTGAGATGAAGCCTCATGAGGCATTGAACCGTTTGGCCAAATTGCTTCAACGATCCTCACAGTTCATGAAGCCTCATGTGAACATGTCACCACCTACTGGTGGAGTGCAGAACTACAGTTTGTAATATAACTGATTCATGGCAATACTGTTTTTATTGTTTGTTTTTTTTTTCCCCCCCACATAAGTTCATTTGAAAGTGTTAATGTTTGGTCTGTAAAATAAAATCTTTAGTAAGTTTTTTTGTTTGTAAAATGTCTTAGAATAAAACAACAATTTTAGGTACACAGTTTTTCTGCCATTTTAGTGAAATAAGCCCCAACAGACATTTAAAGCATTTGTGCAATTTGGCCAATGATGTGAAAATGAAAGGAGTTAGTCATTTTTAATTAAACGTAATTTAATTAAATTTTTTTTTAAGTTTTTCCACTGTTTTTGGTTTTAATTAGGGTTCAAAGTTATGTGTTCAACCAATCTTTTGGTTAAACCCACCAAACTATTTTTTTGTGTTTTTACCGATCTATATTTAAACTAGGGCAATGAATGCAAATTAGTCACATTAGCCAAAACATTAGATGTGTTTTATCAAAACTTTTAAAAGTCTGAGGGGGGTCTTGAACCAACAACCCATTGATTGGTAGTCAATATCGTACAACTAAAGCCACTAAGTAGATTACTAATCAACAAAAAGCTATACGATTTAGATCAATAGCTTGCTCAGATTTTGATCATTACATTGTTTAATCTAACCAAACTAGTTTTAACCAACTAGATTGGTTGGAAAAAACACCAATCTATGCTTAGAATATATCCAAACGCTATCCCATTCTCCTGCAAACTCCAACATCTTGACTGAATACTGAGGCAGTGAAAACGCCTGCCAAAGTTCCAGGTGAGCTGAACCACTTCCCGAAGCGGTCACGTGCTATGGCGGGGTAGCAAGGCTTCGGACGTCATCTATTTTGGCTCCCCCCGCAAATGAAGCAAGCCTTGATACGTGCCTCATGGAAACGCCCTCTCCAGTACTCAACACGCATCGAAGCCTCGGCTTATCTAATAAAATCACTAGTTCTTAGTATTTTGCATTTTTGGTTGTCTGCCTGTTTTTGTTTTTTTCATTAAATCTACAAGATTCCCCTCGCCCTCCTGGTCTCTGCATCTGGGTCATCAACTGACTTCAATACAAATCGTGACAGACAGCTTGGTTTAGGCTCCATTCAGGCTGCATGATTGCTGGACCGCTGGAATATGACAATAAAAGAAGCTAAAATAACTTAAAAAGCAACATGGTCAACCCCAACAGTTGTTAAATGTGAGCTGTTGTTTTTTTATACTTAATTACATTAAAGAAATATTTCAATCTAAAGGAATTTCTAAAGCTTTGGGTGACGTGTGAACACTATCCGCAAACCGAAAACAACATTCAACATTGGTGAGCCTTCGAAGACTAAATTAAACCGCGTGTCATTGTGGAGAGAACAAAGGAACCCAGCAAATCATCTAAAGTCCTGCAGTCCAACCGCAACATTTGCTTTGGTTAGGGTAGGAGGTTATGATAGGGGATCTGGACAAAAATGCCATCTGAGAGACTGAGAGCCCAAACCACTCAGTGTATTCTCATTATTAGTTCGTATGAAATCGTACGAAAAGTTATACACCGTAATTTCGCGCGTTTTAGAAATATTTTTTTAATCGCATTTCATCTTATTTTTACGTCTTGCGTCGAGACAAGATATCCTTGCGCATGCGCATCTTACACACCATTAAATAACATAGAATTTAACATACAATTAACCCTAACCCTGACCCTAACCCTAAGATACAAAACAGCAAGCAACCTGGTTAGAGACCTGAAGAAGTGATTATTGCACTGTTTTTCCCAGTTTTACGTCCGTCCGCGGATCTGCTTTTTTCCTCTGTCTGCCTGTGCATGCGCACTGATCTGTGCGAAAACGTACGAAATACTGTGCATAACTTTTCGTACAATTTCATACGAACTGATAATGAGAATATGTTGAACCACTGCAGATCAACAATAACACAAAGGCTTCCATATTTTTTTTCCCAAAAATCATGAACTTCTTACAAGTTTAAAAAACTTTTTTTACTTTAAGGAAAAAACCTTTAAAGTTCTCATAACTTAAAGGCACACAATGTAACTTTTGGCCACTAGGGAGTGCTAGAGCTGTAACTTTCTTGTCTAGCTGCAGTTGGTCTACACCGCCGGGATAGACCGGCCCCAAGGGTGTGGAGGAGCAGCGGCAGAGCTCGGGCGTCTCAGTTAACTTTTTTTTGTAGCCTGCTAGCTTTCTCTGCCCGTATTTTGCTTCTACTAAACATAGAAAATAATAAAATATAGGACTATATACTAAGCGCACATGCTGCTGCTATCTGGAGAGCATCACCGAGGCAGGCCGGACTGTGCCACGCCAAGCGGAGGAACAGTGGCGGAGCTAGAGCTTCTCAGTTAGCTTTTGGAAACCAACAGAGGGCCACGTCAAACTTTAAGTTGCAAAGTTTTGTCATATATTTTCTAACACCAGTTGCAAGTGCTTGTCTTGCCTACATTCACAGAGGGATATTTCTCGCCCATTGTTCATTACAGAAAACTGTCAATTTTGCAAAGATTAGAAATGACCCGACTCCAGCATGTGAAAAATAGCAGAATCAGCGAGTTAGTAAACTGTCAAAACAAGCCAAAAGTTGTCTATTCCAAACTGCAGTGGCCCGAAGAAGTGAGGTATCAGCAAGAGCCTGAAGAAACAGGCGACAAAAAGACTGATATAGGAGAGGAAGAGTGAGATTAGCGTGGGCCTAGGAGAGCCACAAGGTAGAAGGAGAAAAACGGGGAAAGAGAATAAAGGGGAGAGGAAGTAAAGGTGGGGGGTTGGGAAAGTGGTGAAAATCATTGGAGATGGAAGAATGTAATGTTATATGAGGTAAAGAAGATGAAACAGGCCTTATGCACTGTAAATATAACGGATACATTTTTTAAAAGCTGAACATGATGAAATAACTAAAAGAAAATCAGATATGGAAGCAAAGGAAGACTGTCAAAACCGAGGGCCGCAGTTGGAATAGGCAGAAAACGACTGGGGGGAAAGCCAAGGACAAAGTAATATGACAGAAATAGATGGAGGTAGGTGGAAAAGAAAAGTCACAGCAGTGGAAGAGGACATGATCATAAAAAACAAGAGTAAGCTGCAGAAAAGAAGGAAGGCAATTTATATGCCAGCCAGTCTGTCTATATATGTACAGATTTAAGGTTCTAGGTGAAAGAAAGGGAACAAAGCGACTGGCAGAGAGTGACAAGGACTGTTAGTTATGAGACAGGAAGGTAAAAATAAGAGATTTTTTCTGAATAATCTCACAATCAGACCTGAATAAGAGCATCTTTTATTTGAGGGTTTGTCCAGAATGCCAAAATCAGCTTTAGGGCCTATACCCACATTGTTCCACATAGATTTTAAAAAGTCATGACACTATAATTACACAAATTCAACCCCAAACCGCATTCAGAGTTGGTTGAAATATGATTATTTTTATTGCAACATCTCAATCTGAATACCGTGGCTCCTCAAACGATAGGTCAAAGTTATGTGAAACAGAGAAGGAATTGCTGTGTAGAACCTTCATGGTTAACAGCAGAGTGCTGTGGAGAGCGCATGATGGAGGCACGGTGACATTTAAGGAAACAGAAAGAGTTTACCTCTCATTTCAACACCCAGGTCTAATGTCAGAAAAATATGGTCGTTTAGCAAAAGCTTTAACAGGGAGGCTCAAAGCTCGCCAAAATATCATCCGTAACACAAAAACAACTTCATGAAGTATTATTATCAAAAGTCCATTTCCACAGAATTCAGACCAAAACCCCCAATATAAAATTCCAAAGACGGGAAAACATTTAACATGTTATCATAAGCTAGATTCCACTCATGGATCTACATATTTACAGCTATTTACTTTCATGCAGGTCTTCATGAATACAAATCAAACCACAATGCTTTTATACTTGTTTTGACAGCTGGTTAATGATAATAATTCTAGTTCAAAACTGCCTAGCTACATTTGTGATTACCGTACTATTAAGTAGTGTTGCACCAATACCAGTATCAGGGGGGCCCCGATCCAGCACTAACTTTTACATCTTCCCAGTGGTGATTTCCCATTAAATACTAGGGAGGCTAAACCTCCCCTCTAAATTGAACAAAAAATATTGGTAAAACATGCATCATTAAACTTCAGAAATGCAGTCATTAAATTGCATTAAATGTAGACTAAAATTCGCCTGGTTTAATGAGTATGTTGTGCATTAATCAGCTATTTATTTCGCTCCTTCACTCTGGAGCAGCAGGATTCTGCTGGTCAGCCTCTATTAAAAAAACCCTGTTGAGGTTTAAGCCTCTGTCTATAGAAATAAGCAGTGAGAAAGTAGAGCCCTGATTGGATAACAAGGCAAAATACGTCACTTCCAGTGAGGCAAAACCTCTTAAGTCGGAAATACACTGTTCGATTTTTTTCGATCGTTGCACGCAGCTACAGCTCATGGTGTATGTGTGGCAGGACACACTGATGTGATCTACCTGCTCACACTGTACGTCTAAAAGCCACGTTAAAGGCACACTATGCAACATTTTTCAGTTAATTAATGTGTTCCATAACGTTATGGATGATTAAATTATTCATTTCAGGTTGAACAAAGGTATTCTCGGCCGCCCTGGTGGTCTGTGGGGGAAATACTGCACTTGCAACTGCAGGAGCACCGACCCGCACCCACAGGCTCAGAAGTCTCGCGAGAGTCGGTCTTGCTTTACGGCGAGAACTGCTACACCACCCAGTTAAAAGCATGCTCGTTGCTAGCACAGTGGCGATCTTTGTGCAGCGCTGCTTTCACACCGGACGCAGCAAAATCGCGTCTGCTGCTTAATTTTTGCTGCTTGTACCAGTTAGTTCTGACGCGCGGCTGAAGCAGCTTTGCTGCTCTGGCTGCGCGGTGCAAAAGTGTGTCTGACGCGCGTTGGGCGGAGCTTCACTATCCTTTCTCTGCCTTGCAGCTATATTTGCTGTGATCAGTGGGAATAAAGTAGTTTTAATATGTTTTTAAGTGAGAAAATACACCTGAAAACGTAATCAGTGCCGTCAGTTCATTCAGATTATTAGACGCTCTGACCCCCACATACCAGCGGTGCGCCAACAGTAGGAATCCCTTCATCAGCAGCCTCTGGCCGGGTCGCCTCCTCGCGGTTCACCGCGGCAGCTGGTAGGTGTTTTTCATCTAAATAATCCAAACTGCAGGCAGCAGGATAATAAAAGCAAACGTAGCTTTAAAGGCGCCCGATGCGCTGCTTCAGCTGCTCAGACGCGCTGCGCCTGCTGCTCAAAACACGCCGCGGGACCTTTTGCTGCGCCTTGACGCGCGTCAACCATTGACTTTGCATGTAAACTCGCTGCTTCTGTCGCCCCAGCTGCGTCCAGTGTGTGCATTCGTTGCGTTCGCCTGTCTGCTAAGCTGAAAACAACCGCGCCTAGCTTGACGAGAGAAACCAGGAGAACAACTGTGCATATTTACGACAGTGCACTTTTACTTTCGCCCTCTGGGGGGAGCCTCGCTGGAAAATCAACACCGGTTGCATAGTGTACCTTTAAAAACCTCCGCAGTTAGATGGCGTTACTCAGACTTGTCTATTCGGAAGCCAAATGAGTAGAGAAGGAATATTAAGCTCACTAAAGTGAAACGTGCTTCCTTGGCAATTTGTACAATTTTGTGTGCTGGAAGCCCTAAAATGAAAAGGCGACGACTTATTTGGACAAAGAAATGGCTGAGCAAACGTGGCCACTAGGGTCTGTCAATCTTACAGAAAATCTTACTCGCCCCCCCCCCCCACACGCCTCTGTTTTTCCTCCGAAAAAAAAAATGGAGAAGAAGAATCCTTGTTTGCGCACTGAGCGATTTGCCCATGACCACCTTATGACGGCTGACTGAATTTCAAACCTGTTTGATTTTCTCTTGGCCTTAAAATTCCTGATCGGGGGGTGGTCGTGAGAGGCTGATCGCCCTTCGTTACCCCCTGCACAATACACGACACATGATCAGGCTGAAAGTCGGCCCCATCGAAAAATTCTCACACTACTGGAGAATCGTTCTGAAAAGGGCAAAAAATCGTACAGCATATGCCCGGCTTTAGAGGGCCTATGGAGCAGTGGAGGTTGTGAAGCTGGGTACTCAAAGCTGATTGGTCAACATACTTAAGTATTTTTGAAAGACATTGGCCAGACAGCAAGGATGTTTGGTCATGAATCGAGAGGAAATAGTGATAATTCAGTCACAACAGTCATCTTGAGCCGAAATCTTGCCATGGTTTGTGGAGTTTAATATTTCAGAGCGCTTCACAACAGCTATTTTCACCCATGGTAGTGATGTGCTCTATGAGTTTAAAACAATTGTTAATTGAACAAAAAGTTTGGATTTAATTAACACGATTCAGCCTCTGCTGTTATAGAGAGCAGCATCCGCCACTGCATCTTCACCACGACTATAATAAAACTTCAACACATTTTTACCACAAAAAAAAGAATATAAATAATTTAATACTAAGCAAGCCATGTCTAATGAAAAAGATGGTATGGATTCTCAGAGAGTTTTTTTTTCCCAGCACACTTTGTAAATTTGACATTAGATATGCAGACTTAAAATAAAATATACAAAATGTAATGATAAAATGAGCAATTCTACTGTGCATATGCTGCATATGGTTTATATTTGTTTGTTAGGATACAGAGTAACTAATCATAGTGTATTTAATCATGAATGGAAGCAGAGTTTAAGCAGTAAGATCCGGTTGTTTTGCACATCCAGCATGCTTTCCTTTGAATCCTTTCTCTGTGAAGGTATGGACTTTTACTTACATAAGACGCTTCTCACACCAAATTCCAGGTTACACCAAAAGCATCTTTCCTTGGCCTCAGCAGAATGCCTCCTACAACATTGATGTTTGGTCCATCATTAAAGGTTAAAGTTTAAAAACAGCCAACGTGATACATGCTCACAGGCCAGGAGGAGTTGGCTGTAGAAGACGGCACCGTTAAAGCAGAGGGACAGAGGAGGTAAACAGATGTAGATCCATGCTGCAGATAGCAGCCAGGCTCTGCTGAGTGCAGCTTGCCTAAATGACTGCGGGCTACTGTGGTGGGAAAATGAGGGAGGGGGAGCAGGAGGGATTCTATTGGTGTTTGGGGTGTAAAGGTATGCCGGTCACTCCCACTTTTGCACACACACTCATAGAAGGGTTAAAGACGACCTACCCCACCCCCTTTTCCTTAGACCAGACAAGCAAGCCAAGCACTGATGCGTTACTAACCTGTTTTTTGTGTGTTTGTTTGTGCGACCTTAGGTATCCTCAGGTGTTTGTGCTTAACCACATTACCTAACTGATTGTTTTGGTTTTATTTTAGCTTTATTATAAAGTTTCATCGAGTTTAACAATATCCTTTTGAGTCTAATGATCGCTTTACTAAACAGCCTCATCAATAGAGAGTGAAAACATTTTTATGCTTGTGTACAGCACAACCATTAGAATATAAACCCAGTCATCCTTGACAACATGCACCCCGGTCATGTCAAATTTAGGTCATCTTTTCTTCTTTCCCCTTGGAAGACGGATTGGCGAAGGTGGATATTAACAATACTGCTCTTTCACCGCTGCCAGGGGAGGTGGGGGTTCACGGGGGGGAAAGAGGCTTGTTTGTCTAGTAGCCTGCATGCTTGATGCCCTGCATGCACGAGTGTGTGTTTGCATGCACTAAGATTCATGTCATGTCTGCGTCCTTGGGAATTTAGCATGCACAACTGATCAATCCATTACAGGGAAAAAAGGGCCAGTGTTTGGAAGAGTCTGTGTCCTATGGAAGAAGATGTTTGTGGCCCACTACGACACACTTGGCGGTTCGCGACCTAGTTTATGTTGGTTAGGCAAAACCTTATTATTGTCCACTATTGGAGGAGAAAATTAGAACCCAATTAGGCTTATTTGTATGTGGTTTGACAAAACGGTTTTTAGGTGTGATATAATTGTAGATCTATTTTCTATCAAACTAAGGCAGACTACTTTATTTATTTGGATCCAACAGACATAACTGACATTCAACATGTCAATATTTGTCACGATAATAAGATCTGGATGGTTTCTAAGAGGCTCTGTCCAGCTCATGTTGTGTCTCGAACCTTTGTAAAGTTTAAAAACACCTAAAATTAACTAAAAACAGCTGAAAATGTTTAGATTCCCTGGTTGTCTCCCAAAGTTAAGAGGTTCCTGATTCTAAACCCACCAGTATTTTCTCTGAGTATGTATTTCAGCCCAAAAAGACCAAAGTGCCAACTTTTTGTGTTGCTTTTTGCAACCTAAAAAAACTACCTACTTTGCTGAGATGAAGTTGTTTTTTGTTTGTTTTTGTTTTTTTAAGTTTTTTCAGCAGTAGTGGTTCGTTTGTTTGTTTTTTCGACAGTAGACTGACAGGAAACAGGGTATGAGAGAGGGGGAGACATGCGGGAAAGGACCACAGGCCGGATTCGAACCTGAGGCACCCGCATGGAGGACTAAGGCCTCCGTACATGGGTTGTGCACACTAACCAATGCGGCAAAAAAACCTCCAAGATGTCACAGATAAAAAATATATATATACTATGAAGACAACAAACAGATAATATGAAACTTAAAAAGAAAATCTAAATTAATATAGGTTGAAGAGATTGATTATAATTAATGGGAGTCAGTGAATGGATGATTGAATAGGATAAATACTAATTTAAGACTGAAACATTGTGATTAATCGTAATAAATCGATTGAAATAATCGTCAACTAATTTAGCAATCGATTAATCGTTAACTGGATCACAGAGAGTAAAATATGCCTTTAGCTGACAGAGCAACCCATTTACATTAGTAATTATACCTAAATTTAAACAAATACATATATATACAAATATCTATAAAAAAAAAAAAAAAAACATTTCAACCTGTCAATATACTCCAGCAGAACTCCTCAAGTGGAAAAGTTTCACTTTGTTTAATTCTGTAACAGAATCTTCTTTAAGGAATCTTTGGCTATCCGATTATTAATTAATTGAAAAATAATCAACAAATTAATCAATTTGCAAAGTAATCATTCTTTGCAACCCTATACTAACTTGCTAATAAGTCAAGACATTTTCTTTGGTGCTCTCAACACTAAAATGAGAGTGAAAACCAAGTGAAAAACTAGGTAACTTTAGGAGGCCTTCAGAAAGAAGAAAGCTTAAAAGTCTGCTAAGGGATTTAAAGAGGTCTTAAAAATCAGCCCTTCTATTGTCTGGAAAATAGTCTGTAATTGTCAAATACCTTCCAGAATCCCAACAATAAGGGGTCCCTAGCAGCTAAGCCTGAAACCAGACACCAGGACACTAAAATAGGTTTCTGATCAAACTAAGAGATCGCTGAGCGTTTGCGATCAGAAAGAAACGGCACACATTTAAAAATAGTGCAAGATAAAAAAAGAAGGAGACATTTAGTTTATATTAAAGACAGAAAATTCAGACTTTCCTGGGAATGAGGAAGAGAAAATCTGTACTTTGGGAATCTCGTTTTTTAGACAAACCAGTTCAACACTGAATCTAAATAAAATTAAAGTTTAGCCTAAACCAAGCACATTTAAAATGAAATGACCTCATAGTAGGTGGAAGTTACATGGTTAAAGGATAAGGGCTGACCATCATGCACATTCTATCAGATGGTGCTAAAAACAAATGGGAAAACATTAAATTCAGGAAGGACTCCCTGAGGACTTTGATATTGAAAGTTTGTTCTAGAGTTTAAACATAGTTCCTGATCTTATTGAGATCCTTTAGTTTGATTTCACACTGAGCCCAAGGTGTAATTCTAGCTATTGGGGGTAAGGTGTCCAAAAATGTATTTGCCTGGAAAAAGAAACAACGTTTTTGAGAGTTTAGTTCCATCTGTCCATTTATAGCCACTTATTCCTGCAGGGTTGCACCTTGTTTAATAAAAATATTTTTAAATTACTGGTGTGTCCCAACTTTTTCACATGACAGTATGTGACCGGGGTTATTTTTGACATCCTGACAGACACTGGCAGTTCTCTAACTAGTTTGCAAATGAGAAGAGCTTTTCTCAGATGATAAAGTATATTGGATATTCTTATCCTTCTAATATGATTTATGATCTCCTCTGTCTTATGAACAAATGGCTGATTCCACTCTTCTCTAATGAAGCAGTAACAGCCTCCAGTTCAAGGCTGGCCTGCAGATGACAGGTTGTTTTTTTTTTATAGAAAACCTGAAGCTTATAAAATGAAGAGACACAGGGTGGCCCCATGAGATAGTCATATTCTCCTAATTAGGCTCCCAGACAAACAACCCTTCATTTCTGCAAACTGTTTGTCAGGTACTATATGATGCAGATGATTGGGAAAGGAATCTCTGAGCTCTCTCGTGTTGTGATCCAAAGGGAAGTTTAATCCCCTCTATTGTTTTATTTTTAATATTCTAATGGTATTGCTCTGACTGCTTGCCTGTAGGTTATAACCAAACCCACCTACTCAAAGTGAGTCAAACCTTATTTTACTGAAACCAGGAAATCGATTGCACATCAGTGTTTGTATCTCAGTCAATATTTATTGAGAATCAGGAAGTGGATTCAATTATAAATCTTACCACTGGTAAAAAACAAAGTACATTTACTTTACTTGAGCCATTTTTTGGGGCGGTATTTATAACTTTCACTCAACTACATTTCCAGGAAGCTGTTTTTGCCTTTTAGCTCAGCTTAAACAGGGCATAAGCTGTGCGATATTTCAATCATTGCACGCAGCTACAGCTCACACTGTGCGATGAAACAACAAGGTTTAAAAGTTCACAACTCACAATGTATGTTCTCACACTGAGCGGCCCAATGCTCTGTTGCGATCTACCTGCTCATGCTGTACATCTAAAAGACACGTCGGACTCAGCCCCGCAGTGAGATGGCGCTACTTGGACTTGTCTATCCTGAAGCCAAATGAAGCTTTATTTACAGGTGGTGTAGAATTTGTAGCAGAATTGTTCTATGCATCAATACATCAGGGGATTTCTAAAAGTTTACAAGGTTTTTTAAAATTACAACAAAAATTCTAATTGTACAGAAATGTACAATTAGAAAATGTAATGCTTAATACTTAAGTACTTTGAAATGCACATACTTTTTAATACTTAGTATTTTAAAAAGTGAGTACTTCAATACTTTAACTTGAGTAGATTATTGACCGAGTAACTTTTACTTGTAGTTGAGTAAGATTTGACCATTAGTATCAATTAGTGTTTCGCTGATGCCATTTTTTGGCCGCGATACCCGATACCTGGCAGTGCAGTATTGGCCGATACCAATACCATACCAATACCATCTGTTTGAAATTGATGTGTTTGTATATATATGAAGAACTGCATACTACATGGATGTAAAATAAATACCATCATGGCTTTGTCAAGCTGCTGCCTACCTTTGTGAAGCAGGAAAAAGACTAATAGAAAGTGAATCCATTAGAACTTTTTATTGCCAACCTGGAATGGGTGACAATAGATGAATAACCTTTTGGCTCTAGAATGGTATCAGTGCCCTATTTGTTGGTACTTGCCGATACCAATACAACCATTTTAGTGCTGGATCGGGGTCCTGCTCGATACTAGTATCGGTGCAACACTAGTATCAATACTTTTACTCAAGTACTTTGTTAAGTACTTTGTCCACCACTGAATCTTAAATACCTTATGCATGCTGATAAAAAAATGTATTACCATTTCTAAGCAGACTAAACCTAAAAAGCACCAACAACAACTATTGTGGGTTTAAAATCATTTATCAGCTTTAACCTATCAGTATTATCATTGCTGGTAAACTCACAATGGTTTATATAGTATTTGCTGAGAGTGTTCCCTACATTAATATATTATTCTGGTTCAATTACCTTTACCTGAAATAGTGGAACGAGGTGAATTAGTTAATAAATAGGTCAGGTATGGTCAACCATTTAAAACGGGCAGAAATTACAAGACGAATCCATTCATGAGGAAAATCTGCAGCGACTCATCATCCTCAATCACGGGTTGCATCAGCTGTAAATTTAGTTCATAACACTAGTTATCAATATATTATATTTAAAGGACAAATCTATCAGTAAAATTCTGTTTATAATGGTATTCATCTCTATATTTATTCAGTAGAAACCCATATCCTGCATTTTTGGAACCGTTATTTATCCTGCACTTGCTACTATCGCACTTCTGGTTAGACCTAAACTGCATTTCGTTGCCTGTACCTGTGTAATGACAATAAAGTTGAATCTAATCTAATCAATCATTGTTTTAGTTGTCTCCTTCTGAAAGAGCACCACTATCTATTGTAATGCCTGCAAAAATATTACGGTACTCCAATGTTTTAGCAGTAACTATTTCAACTACTGTAATACAAAATGGAAAGTAATGAAACTAATTTTAATTTTCATCAAACCTATTGAACGCTATGCTTTCTAAATTTAATTATTTTGTCAGAGATGAATGTTTTTATGTATATTCATTTGCATGTATATGTTCAGGTACTTTATTATATATATTTTTTTCCTCATGTTGTTACAGCCCCAGAGCATTGAAATAAGCTCTAGTTCACATGCCTAATAATTATGCAGAGTGAGTAAAAAAAAAAAGGGAAATGCATTTAACACATTATCTAGCTGATTTGTTGAAAGATAAAGAGTGCTAAATAAGGTTAACAATGTTCCAGATTATTATGTGTCAAATAATATAAATATTCATTGTTTTATTTAGTCTGTTCGGTGAATTTGTAATAAAGTTTCAAAGGAAAATACACTTCTAGCTCTCTTTGCCTGACCTTGATTAAAACCTTAAAATGCAACTTAGTAAATAACAGAAATGTTCCTAGTCTCTTTTTCCTGGATTGCAGGAAGTAGACTTGCTGAAGTCCCACCTGCAGGAACTATAATTAAACAAGAAGGTTCGATTTTAGGTAATGTTAAATCCACACCATATTTTTGCTAAAGCAGCTGCGGCGGGTTGCCTATTTTTTGCACCTGAATCCTAATCACCAGTTACTTCAAGACACAGAAAATAATGAGTACAATCTGTAATTCACAAAACACTGGTCTGTAAAATCCGATGCAATGAAGCCCTAAATGTAAAAAAGTATGGCTCATTCAAATGTTCAAAAACTGCTGCACTGGACAGAGACTATTTGCCCAGTTTAGATGTTTTTTTAATAGATTTCCTTGAAAGTGTACTTTGCACAAATAAAGTGGTTGCAGACATCTTTGTAAATTTAGCCTTCAGAGTAATCCCTCTGAAATGGTTTTGTTAAATGTAGACAGAAGAAATACAATGATTTTATACGACATGCTCTTGCTGTCTGTATTGACTTGTTGTATTTTTCCATCTGTTGCATGCATGCCAAGAAAAACAAGACGTTTTCTTTTTTCTATCAGAATAACTTATGACAATAAATTAGGAAATCAAAGCAGCGTAGTGTGACAAAAGCGTCTAAGGCAGTGACCTCGCTGATCAAGTCCTCAGCTGTCAAACAAACAGACTCAGTTTCCTTGTGGGGGAGGAGAGACACCACAAGCTGCCTTACAGTAACTTCAATATTCACTTTATTTTCAGCCACCATTAAGGATGATGAACCTACCTAACGGATCAACTTAAAAGTAGTGCATCGACTCAAACTGTTGCAAAATTAATGCCTTTTCTTTATGTGCAATTATCCCAAAATAATAATAACAATATTATAGTAATAATAGCTGCAACAACAGAGTGAAATAAGTTTACAAAAATGTATGGAATCAGAATATTTCAGTTTTGCTCAATGTTTCATTAAAAAAATATAGAAAGCAGCTGCCTCCAAAACACCCCATCAGGCTGCAAATGCAACGTTCATTACGTTTCTTTAGGTGCTAGAGGCAGCAGAAGTAGCTAGTTTACATAGAAAGTCAATGGTTGACGCGCATTTAGGCGCAACTAAAGTTCCATCAGCATCTGACGCGTGCAAAGCGCTGTGAAAGCAGCAGCTGCTGGAGTTGGAAAAACTTAACTTTTGCTGCTCGACACGCCACATCAGCCAATCAAAGAAGCTGATCTGGGAGCTGGCAGGGAGACAGACACAGAACCGCTGATGCAGATCGCCATCAACACTCCCCTGAAACAGTTTATTAACGCCTAAATTAACTTAAAATGTCGAAACCTGCCAGAAAAATATGTTTGATTTTATCATTCTGGTGCCTGCAGTTTGGATTATGTACATGAAAAACGCTAAAAGCTACTTACAGCCGCTGCTAACAATAGCGGAAAAATGCGAAGAGGCGACCGGGCCAGAGGAGGTATGGAGGCCTGAGCGGGTCCGACAGAAAAAAATTATATCGTAATCTTGATGAACTGACTGCACAGATTAAGTTTTCACTTAAATACGTATTAATACTGCTTTTTACCCACTTATAACAGCAGATATGTAGCAAAGTTACTCTCTGCCATAGAACATAGCAGCAGCAGAAGCATCAGGTGCGTCTAGACACACTTTAATGGACGCACTTCAGGAGCATCAAAGCTGCTCTTCATGTGCATTTGACCTTAATGTGGACAAGCATCAAAAATGAAGCAGCAGAACCATTTTTGCTGCTTTCACCACTTGCTGTCTGAACATAGCATAGGACAGACATAAGGAATGAAAAGTAAACCATTAATGAATGGGACGAACTTGACCGTCTAATAATTAATGGTGGTGCAGACTTGAGAAAAGCAATTAAGATCTCCCTCTCTATATATATATATACATTATTTATATATATATAAAACTTGGAAGATGAAGATGTATGCTAGAGAAAGAAAAACCTTTTAGTAATGCTCTAGGTTGGAGGATAACAGGTTGACAGGAGAAAATAAGTAAAGAGTTTTTTTTTTCTGTGAATGAAAGTATATCTACCACCGCTGGAGATCCAGGCAGTAAAAAGTCACATTTAACGAAACAATGTTGAGCAGTTTAATGAAAACCAAAGTTCTAGTAATATACAACCCTACATATGTTAAAGTACAACATATGTCACAAACTGAGATTTAAAATGCTCCGACTTACCAGCCAAAATGACCCAAATGTTCATTTATGAAAGATGACTACTTTTCTTCTTCCAAGAGGGGCTCAGATGTGGTTAGGGAGGCGGTACACGGATTAGGTCTAAGAGCCATACAAAAGGAGATCTGAGCTGGGATTAAATGCAGGATGTCTGAATTTTCGAAATTCTTCCGTCTGGTCTCACAAAAAGTCCCAACAATGTGTTAAAGTTACGTTGAGAATTATTCCCTCTAACTATTTAGTTTGTGTCTAAACCACTCAGACTTTTTTACCTCCATCTGACAAAACTTTATTAACAGTGAAAGGAGAAAACACTGTTTTTCATCAACTAGATATAATAATTCAAATAAGTGGTAATAATTTATTGTCAATAATCTAGGAGATATTGCTAGTCCTATAAAATAATTGTAATTATTTCAGAGCCCAGTGGAAGACCACTCACTACATTATATAGAAACTTATTTTCTACCTTGCTTAACATATTTTCTACTGTGTCGAAGTTATTGCTGTCGTTTGCTGTTTGCATCAGATTCCTTCTATGTAGGTTTAGAGACTATAAATATATATATATATATCTATATATATATACAGTTTGGACAAACCTTCTCATTAAAAGAGTTTTCTTTATTTTCATGACTATGAAAATTGTAGATTTATGCTGAAGGCACCAAAACTATACATTAACACAATTAAGCATATAATTATCGAATTATATACTTAACAAAAGAGTGTGAAACAACTGAAAATGTGTCTATATTCTAGGTTATTCAAAGTAGCCACCTTTTGCTTTGATTACTGCTTCGTACACCATTGGCATTCCCTTGATGATCTTCAACAGCTAGTTACCTGAAATGGTTTTCACTTCACAGGAGTCCCCTGTCAGGTATAAAAAGTGGGATTTCTGGTCTTATAAATGGGGTTGGGACCATCAGTTGTGTTGTGCAGAAGTCAGGTGGATACACAGCTGATAGTCCTAATGAATAGACTGTTAGAATTTGTATCATGGCATAAAAAAAAAAAAAAAAAAAAAGATTTTGTATCATGGCAAAAAAAAAGCAGCTCATTAAACAAAAACAAGTGGCCATCATTACTAGAAATTAAGCTCATTCAGTCCGAAAAATTGGCCAAACATTGAAAGTGTCCCCAAGTGCCATCAAGCGCTACAAAGAAACTGGCTCACATGAGGACCGCCCCAGACCAAGAGTCACCTCTGGTGTAGAGGATAAGTTCATCCGAGTCACCAGCCTCAGAAGTCGCAGGTTAACAGCAGCTCAGACTAAAGACCAGGTCAATGCCACACAGAGTTCTAGCAGCAGACACATCTCCAGAACAACTGTTAAGAGGAGAATACTGGTATGTGAATCAGGCCTTTATGGTAAATATCTGCTAGGAAACCACTGCTAAGGACAGGCAACAAGCAGAAGAGACTTGCTTGGCCTAAAGAACACAAGGAATGGACATTAGATCAGTGGAAATCTGTGCTTTGGTCTGATGAGTCCAAATTTGAGATCTTTGGTTCCAACCATGTCTTTGTGCGACGCAGAAAAGGTGAACAGATGGACTCTACATTCCTGGCTCCACAGTCACCGGACCTGAACCCAATCGAGATGGTTTAGGGTGAGCTGGACCGCAGAATGAAGGCAAAAGTGCCAACAAGTGCTAAGAATCTTTGGGAACTCCTTCAAGACTGTTGGAAGACCATTTCAGGTGACTACCTCTTTAAGATCATCAAGAGATTGCCAATGGTGTACGAAGCAGTGATCAAAGCAAAAGGTGGCTACTTTGAAGAACCTAGATTATAAGACACATTTTCAGTTGTTTCACAATTTCTTTGTTTAGTATATAATTCCACATGTGTTAATTTATAGTTTTCATGCCTTCAGTGTGAATCTTCAAATTTCATAGTCATGAAAATAAAGAAAACTCTTTGAATGAGAAGGTGTGTCCATACCTTTGGTCTGTACTGTATATATATATATATATATAACAGACCAAAGGTATGAACACACCTGTAGAGTAACAGACCACCAAAGGAAAACCCTCCCGGGAAGAGGCTTTTATTGCAATTTGCCATTAACTGGCATGAGAGATAACTTGAATTTTGTGAAGACATCCCTCAGTGCGCCAGGCAATCATTTCCAATAACACCCTATGGTTAGGAAAGTCCATTTGCATGTTAATCCTTATCTTCAGAACGGGAATTCCAAAACAGGCATAAAATACCTAAAACTTCTCCCTTGCTAGCTTTGAATTGAGAAAGCACTTCAAATAACAGATTAAATGTTTTTAAATACAATAACTAAGTCTAAGGAGTGTTTTTTAAACCTTTTTGACTGAGATTATTCAACAGGATACTGACAACAAATAGCATCTATGATTTTTCGATCTCAGTCGCTTGCCACCTCCTGGACCGGATGCCCTAAAGCAACCCAGCGGACCCCAGATAAGAAAACTAATAATAACTCAAACACTGTTTCTAAAATGTTTCCCTTTTACATTTAGTTTCAGGATTGGAAGCACATATAAACCCGATGTTTGTTATCATTTAGCAGCCCGACAATGCATTTGTCAAAGAGATGGCTGCTTATGGCTAGTGGTAGTGGTAGTATAGTTAGTAGCAACTCTAACATGTAATGCAGGTAGTAGCTTAAGACAAAGGCAACTAAAGTGCAGCCATTAAGCCATTTATATCCTTTTAAATGATTTTGCTTGACTGCAGAAATATTTAGCTTTTTTAATGGAAAAGCAAACACAAAACACACTAGCAACTTTTATCAACCATGTTTTTTATGTTTCCTTAATGTCTTATAATAAATGATCCACAAACATCCAACAACTTTAGCTGAAAAGCAGATTTAAAAGTTGCAATTTATCAAACCTGCCCAAATACAGGTAGGTTTTTTTTTTTTTAAATGACATAGTGACCCATATCCTGAAAACAGAACAAAAAAGGTTTTCACAATAAGAGACCAGAAACAAAATCAACCCTCTAACAAATATGGAGACATTTTGTGGTATTAGTTAATGAGGAAAAATGAGAGATAATCTTTCTCTATAATTTAAAATAAATGACAAACCACGTTTCTAGACATATAAGACTTTTAGGTTACAGAAAACCTGTATGTGATCATTTCTTATAGAGCAGATTATACTAAAAAAATATCCCTACAAAGTCTTTATTGGGTAAAAAAATTGTAAACCTTGATTACTTTTGACCATGTATTAAGGAGACTGCTTTCTTAGAGATGGTTTAACATCTCTCACCCACATATGAACAACAAATAAACAAGGAAAGCTAAAAAAGAGACATAAGAGTCATCAAACATTAATAGATTTAAGAAAATAAACTCCTTATCAGTGCACCTTTTGGTGCAGTTGTAGTAACCCGGATTTATACTAATAAGACTGAGAGTGAATATTACTAATCAGAAATGTATTTCCTTCATTTATAAGGAAGAAAATATCTATTCATAAACAATAAATCAGTAGAGATGGCTCATCCAATCAAGGATAAGAGAGACAGGAAGCTGTCTGTCCTTTAGAAATACCCTAGTATGCTAATGTTTAGTGAGGTGGTCCGCTGATGACCATGAGTCTCACTGTCACACACATTCAGCGGCGACAGTAAAATAAATCTCTCATAAATCTTCAAGGCACGAGGATCTCAATCTGCCTAACACCAGAGGTAGACAGCCAGCTTCATAAATATGGAGGGCAGAGTGTTGAGGAGCGGGCGGGAGCATGAATATTTTATGGAGCCGAGGCCAGCGGGAGAACGATGGTGAGGATGGCCAGAGAAACTACAGCTGGTTCACCTCTGTGTTATTTAACACACACCCAAACAAATGGACACGCATAGCAGAAAGAGCAGAACACAGATATATAGAAACTGAAACCTTACACAATGCTGGTACACACAGCAGTGAGTGCAGGAAACACAAAGCGACAGAGAAGTGATGAATGGTCACGTAACACATGCACATTCTGAGCCACTATTGATGCCGTCCACCCATGAGTGTTTTCATCCATCTTTTTTTCACCATACACAAGATGCCAATTCTGTCTTAGACAATACCGGGCTTAATGCACACATAAACACAGGGACTGAGTGAAAAAAAGGCAGGATGGGGAGAGGGAGGCTGATAGAAATATAAGATGGTGTCCTACAGAACCTGCAGCTGTAACTTAGATGTATTTACTGTATGCAATTGTTTTATGAACTTAGACTCAATGTTGGCTCTAACTGTTTCAAAGACTTCCCATTTCTTAATGCTCAACCAGTACTTGGTAGAGTTACAGCTATGTTTTGGGTCACTGCCGTTCTGTAGAGTCCGGTTCAACCTTTTTTCACTGATGGACTAATATAAGCCTTGAGTTCCCTTTGATACATACAGTAAAAAATAAGTGATTTGTATAA
Source organism: Cyprinodon variegatus (assembly GCF_000732505.1). Classification (NCBI taxonomy): domain Eukaryota; kingdom Metazoa; phylum Chordata; class Actinopteri; order Cyprinodontiformes; family Cyprinodontidae; genus Cyprinodon; species Cyprinodon variegatus. Next base: position 372,201 of record NW_015150794.1, read on the forward strand.
TGATGAGCTGGGTAAGCACAACAGGATGTCCTCAAAGTATAATGGATGGACAGACGGGCGGATGGATGGATGGATGGATGGATGGATGGATGGATGGATGGATGGATGGATGGATGGATGGATGGATGGAAGATTTTAAGGACGGACGGACAGATGGATGGATATACG
>NW_015150794.1:373452-377836 GCF_000732505.1 Cyprinodon variegatus
ACGGATGGATGGATGGATGGATGGATGGATGGATGGATGGATGGATGGATGGATGGATGGATGGATGGATGGAAGAAATACAACAAGAGGTAGAAAAACACTCAGTGAACGCATAATTCTGCCAAGCAGCAAATGTTTCCCCATATTGGGACTTATACCTAAACTCGCACATGATCTGGATCATTTTCATTTTAATGAATTGTTTCTTGGCATAAGGCACACTCTGGTAGAAACTTTATTAAAATCTGTTTATAACTTTTCAAATAATCATACTAATAGACAAATGCGACTGAAACATAAAGTTGGCGGAAGTAATAGGCTGTGTCCGCAGGTCCGCCCTAACCACTATATAGGTTACGCCATTATATAGTGCCAGTCTCTAAACGCCTAGGGGTTGAAAAAAAAGTGGACTCAAAATTTCTCACTATGCACCTTGAAAAGTAGTGATCATCCATGGTCACTAGACGAGCAGATATATCCCAGAATGCTTTGCGTAGAGAGCTCTCCTTGCAAAGCATCATTAGGGCAGACGTTCGAACACAGCCATAGACTTGCACTGCATAGAACAGCTGCATAAAGCAACTATGTGTAGTTTTAAAGTTTTCTTCCAATATGGTTTGATTCAGTCAGTCGTTTGAAAACATGACAAGTAATTGCTGTTAAGCTAACCTCACCTGCCAGGTAAGCAGTGGAGTGATCAGATAAACAGCCAGGAAGCTCATAGAGACTCTGGAGAAGCTGCACAGTTCCACAGCGGAGAATCTGATGGGCAAGACTCTAAAACTTCTGTTTACATTCATTTCCATGCGGCCTGACTGAGCTTTGGCCGTTTTGAAAAGAATGACCAAACAACTATTTTTCTACAGAACAAGAAAGGTTAAAAAAATGTATGCTAATGCATGCCACACTTTTAAGTTGCTCTTTTTTTGCAAAAAAAAAAAGTAGGAAATTAAGTATAATTTGCCTTCAACTCCCATTATGCAATACTTTGTGTTGGTCTATTAAATAAAATGCTAACTGAATCCATTATATTTTGTGGTTGTAAAATGAAAAGACGTGCAACTAGGTTTGGTATGACAGGGGTATGAATACGTTTCTAAAGTAGCCTACAGCCTGTTGAGTCAAAGTCTGTTCTATATGCTAACCATTACATTCAGCTGAAAACAAACACGGATCTGTTTGAACTGTGTCACACTGTGGATTAATCAGCGTCCATTCTTTTGATGTGCTTTTCATTTGCACACATTTCCACAAATCTTGTCCTTGGAGCAGCATTCAGTGTGCTCTTATCAAACAGGAAACATTTGCTAGGAGATACTCGAGAAAAACATGAGCGAGCAGTACAGCAGGAGAGATCCTTAAGTGTCCGTCCTCTTGCATCGAGCTGTGCACTCCTCACACACAAGATGACGCAGAATGAAATTTTAATAAAGCATTTGCACATTCAAATAAGCATTGACTCTGCAACATCGACACAGTCATTAAATTCTTATATGTGCAGAAACTAAGCTGTGTATTTCTCAACTTGCTGAAAAGACCAACATAGGGTGCACAAGCTAAGGCAACCAGCTATCTAAACACCTGGAGCAACTTGCTCTACTGTTTGAGGTACCCGCCGCTTTAGCTGCTTGATAACTTCCATAAATAAATAAATATAACTAGCTCAATAATGATTAATAACTTCTGTGTCTTTTCTTACAATCTATAAATCAAAGATAAGAAGTGACTGCATAATTTTAGTTACACCTCACTGAATTTAAGGCTGGTTAAGTTTGACTCATCGCTCTCTGCATGTTAACAGGAGCTGGTCAGAAGGTGAGCATCATGCACCATTAAGCTTGAATGCACAAGTCATTACAATCACATCACTGTTACCATTTTCTTGGCTAAATCATGTGTTTAACTACAATTTTGCTTACGTATCGTAGATTGCCAGAGATCAGCTGCTATAAAAAAGTGGAAAAGCCAAAAACACTAGCTGATGGTCAGAATTGGACAATTTACACCCTGATCAACACTTTTAATCAATGGCAAAAACACTCTTGGGTGTGGATGTTCTTACTGTCAGAAAAAAAAAATATAAACTCAGAGTAAGTAATATTCAGATTCAGTGAGATGTTTAATGATGTATTTAGAGGAGGCAGAGATTAAAGAAGCCATCTGAAAACACACTATACTTTTTGAAAGACAACTCCACTGTCTATTGGGATGGGTAAGGCAAGAGAAAGCAAAACTACGATCAAAGATCTAAAAAAAAAGAGATTTGAGTCTTATTTTTGTATCTCTGTAGAAATGTATCAAAGATAATATTCTGGTCGCCTGTTTTAGGAGGCAGTTTGACAGAGCTACAATATGCAACATTCTTCATGTTTCTTTTTTTTTTTACACCCAAATGTGAAATGTTAACACTTTTATTTCAATACTGGTTAAGAATAATGACTTAAAATGATAAAGCAGTTTTCAAAAAAGTTAGAACCCCCTAAACCTAATAATAAGTTGACCATGGCAGCAACAAGTGTCTTTAAGAGTTTCTGGTAGATGCCAATGAGTCTTCAGCATCCCCACAGGGGAAGGTTGGCTAACTCCTCTTTGCAGATTAGCTTTAACTCAGTCAGGAGAAGGGTTTCCAAAACGTTGTATCAAATTATAGGAATTTAATTCCGGATAGGACTTTCGACAGGCCACTTATCAACTTTTTTTGTTTCTGAGTCTTTCTAATTTGGCCTTGTCCATAGCTTTTGGGCATTGTCCTTCTCATTGGGTGTGATTTGTGTGAGTGGGCTCCAGGTTTTGTACTGATGGCAGGACGATCAGTAGGTTTTTAGGTCTTAGGGAAGCAAGGCAGCCCTAAACTCTTGCACTGCAAGCGTCACTCTTGACTGTCAGTATGGTGGACTGCTTCCTCTACATATGATAGCTAAGATCAGATGTAACATGCCGGACATCTCCCCAAAAGCCTAAATTTGTATCCTGTTGGTTAATTTTCCCAAAAATCATCCAGGTGTGTTTTTTTTGGCAAATGTAAGACAGTCTTTCCCGTGTTTTTTTTTTCTTTTTTCATCAGTTTTTCTCACCTTGGAGGACTCCTATTTGCTAAGTCTTTCTTATTGTTTAATCTTCAACTGACCTAAAATGAGAAAATGAAGCCTGTGCTGCTTTACATGTTGCTCTGGATTGATCTATGACCGCTTTGTTTAATGCCCAACATGCTCTCTGAATAAAGCATGGTTGACCAGCCTCTCCTGTGAAGGCCTGGGAAGCCTATTAAAACTATTCTATTATAGCTTTGCCTTTACAATCAAAGCAAAATGCCTTGAACTTGTTTTTTTTTGGGCAAATATACAGAACTTGGCTTGTTGATTGTCCGGGTGATTGCTCTTTTCAAAAACTACCGTATGTTACTTGAGAGACATATTTTTGCTTCTTTAATGTACAGTTTAATCTAAAGGGGTAAATTAACTCCATGATGTCTCAGTCTCTCTTTTCATACAAAACACAGAGAGAAACCTTATAAATATCTCAAATTGTAATTTCTATTACTTTACTTTTTGTCGGGTCAACAGTAAAAACACTCTCCAGGGTAGGAAAGGAGCTCCGGACTGCTATTTTGAATCCAGACTGTCATACAGCATATGGATGTCATTCTGTGACAGACATGTACATTTATGATGCTTGGTCAAATTGCAACTACACCCTTTAGGTAAACAACTACAAAATTACACAAATGTAGCGAACAGCTAAAGCTGTAAAAAACCTAAGACATATGAAGATGTGCAGATTTGAATTTGTCACACAGAGTAAATGTCTCAAAATAATGTTTTTTTTTCCAATTCCATGAAGTGGGCTTTACCTACACTAAATAAATATGTCCACTCATTTGAAAGATAATGGGAAACCTGGGAATGTTGGGAAGTTTCTATGCTAGCTGACACATTTTTGCTTTAGCGTAGGTGTCCTTATAGATTTGCACTATTTGGTGGGAGCCTGTTTGACTTTCTACCAGTGTTGCCAATGGGCTCTATGCACAACTCCACTACTTCCTTAATTTAACGCTGCTCTTTAGTCACCTGTCTTTTTCAACTAAATGAGCTGATTAATCCAGGTGTGCTACACCTCAGTAACCATAGTCAGACACACCTGGATTAATCAGTTCATCCAGTAATGAAAGACAGGAAACAAAAGAGCTGCCTTAAATTCAGGAAGAGGTGGAGCTGTACATGGAGCCCAATGCTTTCTGGGGTGCTAAACCTGGAAGTTCCAGATCCATCACCTCCAGTGGTTAAAATGTACAAGTGGCTGCCTTAAGCTCAGCTTTTAAAAAACATGTATGGCTCTTTTGCATTTAATCTATTGCTACGTTCACACTGGAAGCTAGCCTCGTGCT
>NW_015150794.1:378308-401907 GCF_000732505.1 Cyprinodon variegatus
GGGACCTGTTGCTGTGCCTTGACTTTGCATGTAATCTCGCTGCTACTGATGCACCTGATGCATCCGGTGTGAACGTAGCATATGATTCAACATGGGGCCAATTACTTTTAGTTGCAGCCACAGCTTGGTTGGGGTAGCTTTTTCTCCGTAATAATTAAAACCATGGTTTTCTTCAGGTTATCTTCATGTAATTCATTTTTATCAAGACTGTAAATACCAAATGGAAATCAGAAATATTTTGTAAATGCGAACATTTTTGTGTAGCACAGTACCATGCCTGATGATCTTTTACACATCCTCTCCATCTAATCTAATCTTACATTAGTGAAAATTCATATTTTCTGTCTATTTTTCAAGAACATATCAGGCTCCAATGTGGCGCAGCTGGAAGCATTGTTCTAATTGTTTTTGGATTTTGCATAATCTCCCAGTGCATCCCTGGATTCACTCCAGGTACTCTAAGTTCCTCCACAGGCCAAAAACACGACTCTATTGTTCATTTGTCACCTTTAGATGCCCATAGGTGTGGGCATGGGTATGTTGTCTTGTGATAACTTATGAGGTGGGGATTACAGTCCCCCCGAGCCCCCCCAAATCTGCTGGCCTATCACATAAAATCCCTAGAATAGCTGGGATGTTGAAGATGGGGAAAGACTTCAAGCGTTGTGTTCATCCTTTTGAAAGTCTTGCTTCTGCAGACATTATATATATATATTTTTTGTTCTCCTTTTTTTGGATTGGCCAGAATTAGCCATCGGTGACGCACTATCATCTTACTTAGTAAAACCTCAAAGCCGACTGTTAATGTTGGTACAGACCACATTTCTTTAAAGCACCTGACTGAAGATACATATTCCCTACAATGGAGCTGTGATTAATTAACGAGTTGGTTCACTCATTCATTTATAGACTCCCTTAGGTGTTAAAGGTTATCTTGATGCTTTTTTTTTTTTACCTCCCTTAAGTCCATTCAGTTCACATCCACCAGCAATTACAATAATGGAAGGCAAATAGAGCATGAGTCACATCAGAAGTACATGTGAGAGCACATACAGTACTGGTTAGAATGGGAATGATTAAAGAAGCAGGATGTACCTGTATCCAAATAGAAAGCTTTGATTCATTGAAGAGGAGGAACATGCACAAGCATACACAGACACATATACACAGAGCAGCTGAGAAGCATCTCACATAAATATGATTTGAATATTAAAATGACATTTACCCATTTCCAGAACCGATCAGGCTTGATTTCAGAAAACGAAAACATGTGTCAAAGAGACACGATCGACCAATCAGTCACATTAAGAGTTAAATCACAGAGCAGGGTGATTAAAAACAAGCCTGCAAGGTGAATTCGACTTACGTTCGAGGCAACACACATACAGACCCAGCAGTGCGCTGTAGCCACATGGTAAAGAGAGAAAATAACATGCAGTCGTCTACCGGCTGCATATCTGCATCCAAACACACACAAGCATGTTCAAGGTGGCCATCACACACCCATATCAGAAGAGTCCATGTAAACACTCTGCCATCCGCCCCTGCCTCAAAGCCTCTCCCACCCACTCAAAACACAGCACACAACCTCACACACCCCCCAAACACACACCCTCCTACTCCACTCATCTCCTCCATCGGTCCGCACGCCCATCCTCGCCTCTCCTGCATCCTTACCTTGCAGCAGGCTCTGGAGGTTGAGTTGCGCCTGCTGGTGCAGCTCCTCGACACATTCTGGCCTGCTCCACGAGCCGAACACGTTCACGCTCTGTTGCCATGGAGACCTGAAATGGGCCGCGCTGCCGCCGCCGCAGCCTCCACTGCTGCTGCTGCCTCCGCCGCCACTGCCGTGGTTACCGTCGCCGTGGCTGCTGATGCTGCTGCTGCCACCGCGCCTTCCGCTCTCTGCCTCGAGACCGCTGGTGGCTGGGGGAGGAAGGGAGCGAGGGGAGAGAGAGAGGGATATTGAGAGGGGACGATAGAAGGATGGAGGGATGAGGGAGGGCAGAAGTGAAAGGGAGATGAAGAGGAGGGTAGATCATTGTGGGAAAAGTGGGGGCAAAAAAAGGAAGGAGGATAAAGAGATAGATAAAAGAAGAAAATGGGTGAAGAGAAAGAGGAGAAAGGGTGGGGTGGAGAAAAAAGAACACATGTAAATAAAAATGCATGATTTGCATAACTAATACCAAGAGACGTAGATTACACAACCCTATCTGTTGTCAGGGAAAACAAGGTTCTAGGAATGAGGAAAGGTAGCAAAGGACGAAGGAGGGAATCTGTAATTAAAAACTCCATAAACGTTTAAGGCAAGGGGGAGGAGAGAGGGGGAGAAAACTACAGAACGGATTTGGAGAGGAATCAGAGAGGATCACTTAATTAGCCGAGGAAAGAAGCTGGAAGAAGATAGAGGGAAATGAAGGGAGGGGATGAGGAGAAGGATACATCAGGCCAGAGCAGGATGAGAGGATAGAAGAAACAGGCAAACATGAATAACTGGCAGTGGGAGAGAAAGGAGATCAAGAGTAGAAAGAGAAGAGATTCTATAGTGGGAGGAGTACCAACATTATGGGATTTATATTTACAAAAGGAAATAAAAAAAAATGGTCTCACACCTGTGATGGAAAATATATAATTCGATTCAATTGCACATAGAAATATATTATAGAAATGAATGAGACTGGCATGAATTACTTAACACTTGACACATTCAGTCACTGATAGAAGATGACTCCCAAAGATTTCAAAGGGAACAGCAAGACTTTTCACAGACAGAGACAGACGCTCTTCTTCAGGGGTTACCTGAAGTTCACACAAGCCTAGAAGCATATCTGCCACATCCAAATATTATTTAATCAAACTATATTCTAAGTTTGATTAAGTCCACTTTTATCACTTAGGTTGACAGCCTTTTAAATAACTGTAACTAAACCTTTTTTCAGCCGTATCCCATTCCAGGCAGTGGTGTACAAACAATGAGACTGAAAACATTTGCTTTAAATCTGCTTAACAAGCAAAATAACAATGAAATATTTTAATCAAGTCAGACTTTTTGTAGGCGACAGATGTGCAGATTACTGTAGACTTAAAGCTTAGGTTTTTACAAGTTGGTCTCATAAAAATAAAGGTTTGCAAATCTGTTTAGGATCAACTGGAAAATCATAGAAAACTGTTTGGATGCTTGCTGTGTTTAACCTGGTATATTGAAGAAATGCAAATAAAATGTGGCTGCATTAAACTCTATTTAGACAGAAGAAAGTCTATTGTGATCTACCAGTGTAGGTAAGATGATTCTAAAATATCTGTAATAATGCTCTTAGGTGAAAAATAAAAGCCTCTGCATCATAAGCTCTCCCCTTTTAACCTCCACCCATCCAGACATAAATACGTACTTGAACTTCTTCCTGAGAAAAAGGTCGACAGGTAAGTTGTAAAGGAAAACCCATGATCCCTGTAAAATGCCACATTCTTAAGTAAATCTGCTGGTAGCTGTCATGTCTTGTTTGGTCTAAGGCAGACATCTTCTCTCACAAAAGTCACTGAGTGTGGAATCACAATTTCACCCTCTGAGCTACAGAAATCATTTTCCTAATCGGCTTTCACACAATCAACTTCCACCAGACAGAGTTGCTGTTTATGGTGCAGTAGATGTCAGGTAGCTTCAGTTTCAGAGGAGAACAGTGAAAATAAGGTCCCCTGATTTAAATATGTTCTTTTTAGGTAAATCAACTGCACTCTTTTTTGCATTGCTTCCTCCTGACATTTATCCGTGTGTAACAATAGAAGAAAATCAGTGCAGACATCCAAAAAGAGGGGAGTAGAAGGCTAAAAAGCTCTTGAGTAGAACTGAAAAAATCTGAATAATCAGCACTTCAAGGTTCTTTGTGGATTAAAAACGGGTAAGAAGGTGTTTCACCAACATGCTGCCATTAAGACTTCCTTGTTAAGAAAAACCTTTGAGCTTTTTTCATATAAAAAACAAATAAAAGAATAGTAGTGATGTCATGAGATGAGGCTTCGAGGCGTGTGTTGAGTAATGGAGGGGGCATTTCAGTGAGGCAAATATTGAGGCTTGCTTCACTTGGGGGAGGAGCCAAAATAGAAGACGTCCAATGCCCCACCATACCACATGAGCGCTTCGTTAACTGGTTCAGCTTGCCTGGAACTTCGACATGCATTTAAACAGCCTCAGTATTCAGTCAAGTTCTGGGAGTTTGTAGGAGAGTTGCTGCCAGTTGGATAGTTTGGAAATATTCTAAGAATATAAAGTTTCTAAACTCTTTGTAATGTGGATATCTACAATATCTACAAACAATCCTTAAACCAACAGTGTGTTGCAGCAGAAGACCTTCTACACAGAGCCTGGGTCAGCTGAAGTTTTCTTCCTGTTAAGGGGAAGTTTTCCTTTCCACTGTTGCTACATGCTTGTGTGGAATTGCAGGAAGGTTAACAACATAATTGGCATGTAGGGACTGTGAAAAGACCCCTTTTTCCTTGGGAGCTCTGTACTGTAGCCAGCTGAAAACAGCTAGAAGCCTTGTATCTGCAATATGGAGTCTGGTTACTCACCAAGCTAGGTTTTGGTCAAACAGAGGGCCACCAATTGATCTGGTTTTGTTTGAGGTGACAGACATCATTTCACTAACCTGACTCCGCCAAATGGATTTCCCCGCATATCCATCTGGAAACCTTCCGTTGAAGTAATTTTGGGAAGGGGCGAAAATACTGGTTACCTGATTGGCCTATGTTGGTGATAGACGGGCCAAATAAACCAATCAGATCAACGAAGCATATGACGTACTAACAGAGCGACGACGAAGAGGAGCCAATTGATAGATCAAACTCTTGCCGAAACCAGTCGGGAGAAGATCAAAAACCTATTTTCCTCTGAGAAAAGCCTCCAGAGCAGTGTTTTGCTCTTCTTTCAGTGAAGAAATACTCTCTAATTCCGATAAAACTTGCTCGATAGCCACACTAACGCTAGTTTCATCGGCTGAAGCTGCCATGTTCTTTAGACCTAACTGTCGCGCTTCTCGTTGCGTCACACCTCAAACCACCTCAAAGCCAACGCTGATTGGACGTTCGTTTGGTGAACGGCTCCAAATTTTCTTTAACAGAGAGTAGCCAGACTGATCTGCGAGTGAAACCTTGAAAGCTCGCGAGATCAGGATGGTCTCACGAGGCTAGCATTTCACTAGCCCATTTATATAATTTGCATCTCAGGTAAATCCCAAAGAGCCTCTGTGCTACCAACCAAGATCATAGTAAAGCGAGAGTCATGGAAATGTAAAGAAAAATGCCCAAGAATGACTGATCTATAGCATTTCATCAAATAACCACATATTGATGACAAAGAGAAGAACAAAGACCCAAAAAAAAGGAAAGTATAATAGAGCTAAGTACTGAGGCCAGCACATGGGTCTGAATATATGACCGTTGGGGTATATAACAAGTTTTAATTTATTTTAATGAGGCAGTTTTACACTTTCACCATGTGATTGGATTCCAATTTTGAGGCAGAGGAATCGGATTATAACTTACAGCAGCATTTAGAGCCACAACTTTTTATTTTTCAACAGGTAAAGCCTCTAAAAATACAGTTAAATCTGTTCAAACCTAAAGGAAATCTGTAACATTAACCAGCTTAAATGACCCAGATGAGTGTTGCACAAAGTGTGCCACATTTCTTCAAAACATAAAATTTTTTGGGCATTTGTTTTTTTTTGTTTAAAACCTTTAAAAATTAAATATTTAAAATATTTACTGTCTGTCTTTTAATGAAGCCAAATGCAAAACTCATTCTCTTAAGCACATAACCCTTGAGCGTTAAAGAAACACTTAGCCTCCTCCTTCTGCAGCACTTCACATCAAACGTTTAGGTAATAAAAATAAAGCACATCATCCCTAAAAGAAATTTTCTTGAAGTGCATATTTCTACCAGGTAAGCTGCTTTTTATATAGGGAGATGAATAAGTTATAAATATAGTGCTAATTAATAGCTAAAGAGAGAGCTACATACTCTGCAGCAAAATCAATCTGATAGTTTCTCAGTATCCAAGCATGGATCTATTAATGAACTACATTCACTTGATGTCCTCTCATTTCTTTCACCATAAATGCTTTCTAAGTGTCATTTGGTGTGTGCTCTTACATTTTGTTTTCACAAACAGCGCCACCCTGAATAACTTACTAATACCTTCAAGCACAAACTGTTTAAACCTGTGGGGATTTAAAAAGTTAAATGTGTGATCCAGTGGTGGTGGGTGTGCTCATACACGCTTGCAAGATGGATGAGACAGCGTGCTGGAGTCCAACAGGCCTCAGGAGCTTCTAAAAATGTGGTTCACATTACTGTAAATAGTAAATCCAAAGGGAGAATACATGTGTTAACTACCTGATCCCCTGCTAGGCCTCTGAGACACGCTGTTGCTGTCACAGTATGCTGAGGATTTCTCACTCTTCACTTAACACAAAGAGTCGTCGTCTATCTATCAAGGTTTTTCACAGTCTTTCAAGTCAGCCTTATTTGAAAACCACAATCATTCAGCTAAAAAGCAGCTCTTTTAGTGAGATGTTACGAAAATGTGACCCCTTCAGATTTGCAATAAACAAGCCTATTATGGATCACTTAGTTCTTTCATGTCATAAAACATTGAAATAATGTGAAAGTAACATTTCACACAGTTCTGATTCATTTGAGGAATCAGAAATGTGTGGGTTAAAACAGCATTACCTAGGCAAGGTTACCCTGATCTTTTTGGTCTTGTGAAGGTTCCCCGAAGGGGACTTATAAAGGGCTGAGCTTTATGTAACGCTCCTTATCCAGGCTTTGTAAATACCTTGAGTTCTTTATATATAAGCAAACTTGAGTTCTCAAACCTAAACGTGTAAGCATTGTATTCTGCTGAGCTTTTAAATTCTCAGACTGACCCTGGAGGATGATGAACTGCAGCTATGCTCTTTGCAAACTAAGGCTTCTACAGCTGTTTTACCTTCGTATAACATTGCTACCAGTGGTGGACAGTAACAAAGTATATTTACTTGATTACTGTACTTAAGTGCATTTTTTTAGTATCTTTACTTCACTTTAGTCATTTTTTGGGGCGGTACTTATAACTTTCTACTCCACTACATTTCGAGGAAGCTGCTAGTTACTTGTTCCTATTAGATCAACCTAACTTTGTAATCTGCTGTTGCTGTTTTTCATCCTTATAGTAGTTATAGGTTGTGACTACCTCAGAAGAGAAGAAGAGATTAACAGCCTAATATGAGCAAGTTGAATTCAGCCTTTCCACCAATGTCAAGACCTTTCATAAAAAGAACAGTTGAGTGTTACAGAGGGTTGGTCTTTTAATTTTAGAACACATATTTAGTTTTTGTACTGTAAAGAATAAAGAGATGAATTGATACAAGACTGAAAAGAAACCTACAACTGAACTAAAAATGTACACAAACTTAAGGATTTATAACTCATAATAGCCTTAATTTTTCCATAGGAGATTATGATTATGCCCATTTGACGACTGGTGATCACAGGAAATCGGACAGTTTTAGTAGCCGTCACTCAAATAAGATAATTCACAACAGTTTACAGCATTATTTCTGAGAAAGATTTATAAAAGTTCATCCTTTGCTTCTGAAACAAGGGCTAATGAGGAAAAAAAACCTTCATCTAACCAGTTGTTTCATGAAAGCTAGCTAAACTTGCTAATGTTTTACTTAATCTGGCAATGATGCAGAGGTGTCAAGTAACGAAGTAAAAATACTTGGTTACTTAAGTACACTTTTTATGTATCTATACTTTACGCCATAACCTATTTTTATTCATAATTTTGACTCATTACATTTTCACAAAAGTATCTTTACTTTCTATTCCTTACATTTTTAAAAAAAACGTTACTCATTACTCTTGGTTTCGGTTTAATGTTTCTAAAAATTTATTTCACTTCATGTGCGCCATCCAATGCAGATCATTGGCGCCATCCACATTTAGTGAAACTAGTGTAATTGGATGAGTCATATAACGCCAACACTCATTGGTTAGCTAAAGGAAATCATCAGAAGCAAGCAGGTGTTCTTCAAACTGCAGACGTGAATTGTCTATGCCATGCGACAATGTCATACGGAAGAGGATTAGGGCCACTGGAAAAAAAAAAAAAAAGTTAACTGATTTTTTTTTTTTTATTATTTCAGTATAGTATGGGAATTCTCAGAATTCTGACTTTAATCTCAGAATTCTGACTTTTTTCTCAGAATTCTGACTTTAATCTCAGAATTCTGACTTTTTCTCAGAATTCTGACTTTATTCTCAGAATTCTGACTTTTTTCTCAGAATTCTGACTTTAATCTCAGAATTCTGACTTTTTTCTCAGAATTCTGAGAAAAAAGTCAGAATTCTGTGATTAAAGTCAGAATTCTGTGATTAAAGTCAGAATTCTGACTTTTTTCTCTGAATTCTGACTTTAATCAGAATAAGAGTATTTTTTTTCTTATTTTAAATGTAAATTGTCTTGTTCCACTGGTAGTGTTTCACTTACCTCCTCAATCAAAGAAAAAATGCTATTATTTTTAGAAAATAAATTACTTATTAAGATTTAAATTTTTGCAGTGTATACCATAATTCTCGGACTATAGGCTGCGACTTTATCCCCATTTTTCGACGTCACATTTGCTTCAGCACGCAAGTACGGTAGCCGTGCGCGCAGGAATGCAGAGGTCCTCCGGAAGCAGACTTCTACCGCGAGTGGTACGAGACAGAACGACAGCGAGAAAGACGGACATTGAGAGCGCAAGACAGTTTGTGTTAAAGATAAAAAGCCTGCGACTTATAGTCCGGTGCGGCTTGTATATGAACAAATTATGCAATTTAGCTTCTGCGGCTTATATGTATTCAGGTGCGGCTAATAGTCCGAAAATTAAGGTATTTGCAATGTACAGGAGAAAGAAGATACACCTTTAAATGAAGCTATCCACTCGTTGGTTTCATATGTTTATTGAGAGTTACAGAATACTAGAAAGATGCAGATCTAAACTGCTCCAAATGTCCTGTTTGCTGATTATAAACCGGCCACACACATCCATGCACACCCACTTTTACAAGGTCCTAATGCTTATATATGTTTGTGTGTGTGGGTGGATATGTTTGCAAACCACAAAGTTGTTTTTCTCTCCAGGCTTATTCTAATTTACTCCCTTCTGTACGCATTGGGGTGTTGGTGGGGGCAACGAAGATTTAGACAAGCTGTTAACACTGCATACTCACAAACACACAGAGATTAATGGGTAAACACAAGATATCCATCATCTGTGTCTCATCATTCTGCTGCATACTTCTACAGATGCACCATAAAAAAATAGATTTGTGTATCTTTCACGCATTTATGTGGAAATCTGGTGTAGTTGTTAGCAAACACTGTACCACTATACACAGTGTGTTTGTGTGTTTTTGTGAATGACAGGCTTTTAAGTCTCTGTTAGCATTAGTCCAGTACTCGGCAGGCTCATTTATGCCTGTCCTAAATAATGCTGTCACTGCTGACCGCAAAACTGGCTCAAACAATCTTCATGATTGTGTAAGTGTGCGTGTGTATACATTGTGTTTACTCCCAGCTAGAAACAGTTGAGCTGTAAACCTGATTTACGGACTAAGCTGACTCTTGAACGGAGCGTTTGCAGTTCTTCTGGGTGTTATCTCCAGAAACCAGGTTTAAAAAGCTGCCTCATTATGACCAAGTCGCAGCAAAGGTCAGTGTAGATAATAAGGCTCCCTGCAAAACTATCAGCTTAATTGGCTCTAACCAACTTGATGAGCCAAAATGTATTACATTGAGGGCCACGTAATTGAGGGGGTCAAGTATCAATAATGTCAAGCTGTAAATGGTGGCAATAAGGGATTATTCATTTACCCAAAACACTTCGATTAGAAATGAACTCATATTCAGATGGATTTAATCTCCATTACCTCAGGTTTCAGTATTCTTCCAAATTACAGCAACTAAGTCCGGAAACAGCAAACTTATCGCAGAAAAAGGGAACTAAAAAAAGTGCACAGTGGCATTTGGGCACTTCAGAGTATATGAGTCACAATGGTGGCTATATGTAGGGGCATCGTTTACCAGTTTTCATGACTCAGCTTGTCGGCTTTGTCTGAGAAACCTAGGGGGCCTGCAGTCTAAGGAAGCAATTAAGGAGCCAAAAACCCCAAGGATTCACAGCCTTGTTTTCCGCTTATAAAAGAGGAAGTAAACAGAGAAATCAAGATAATTTCTGCCATGATGGAAGAAAAGGTAATAAAGTACTGAGCACGTGTCAAGCTAGAATTGTGATATGCATTTCAGTTAATTGGTGCATTTCAAAAGCTTAGTTAATACTTATATACTTTGGAGAAAAACTTCAATTCTCCATTAGCAATTCCTTTCTTGGAAAAAAAAAAATGCATTCTACTCTGCAAAATAAGAAAAAGTGACATTTTGCATATTGTACACATGTCATACTGTTGTTAGAGCCAGAAGATGCTACTGTGGAAAAAGATGGGCAGGTTTGATCTGAACTAAACAAAAAATAAGTGGGACAGGAGCTAATGACTGCTATTAGGTATGAGGGGGTAGCCGTGATGCTAATGGCTTATTTCTCCTTAAAAGTCTTTGTAAAATTTCATTCAAAATGTGAAAATGTATCATCATTGGGTATTTGTGCAGGATAATGGTCTTTAACATCAATCTGTTCTAACAAAGCTACAATTTCAACCACTTTTTAACAGCCTTCACAGCTCTTGGATCTAAATCCTACCAAGCAACCTAAAGTAAAGCTGTGTTATATAACTTTATATGTTAGAAGACCATTTATTTTCAACTAAGAAAATTGGGCCAAAACAGCAGGAATACAAATTGTATGTAAATATATTTTCTTTTTAAACGACCACCACCCCTTGTGAATACTGATTATTTCATTCAGTGCATGCTTTTCACATTGCTGTTAATTATTTGATAAGATATATTATTTATTTGAAAATCAATGTTCTCTTTAGTTCTCATTAGATTCTATCTTTAAGCAACTAAAGTATAATTTGCATTTTTCAAATAAGATAGAAGATTTAAACATCTTAAAGACAGTCCAAAGTGAAGCCGACGCCTCTATGTGGCGATACAACTTGAAAGTTGTTAATTAATGAACCCATTGCTGTTGGAACTAATCAAAAATGTCAGATTTAGTATAAGTGAAAACATGAAGAGAAAACCCTATAAAGTTGGCTCTTTATAGGGTTTTTGTCTCATATTTTATTCCTTTTTAATTCATTCAGAGATTTCAGGATTCATGTAGCAGTTTGCAGGCAATGGTTCACTTTACACAGCTCAGTGCTGCCCTCAAAAGGCAGTTTTGTATAAAACACAAACAAATGCAATAAGTAAAGAGCAAAATGAGCTCAAATGTTCAGGTTCTGAGAAAAATAACAGATTACATTCATTAATAACATATGCCAAATAATATTTATTTTTCTATTTATCTATTTTTCTATCATTTTAGCAACTAGCTGTCTTAAAATACATCAGTTAGTTACCAGGAAAGCACAGCAGATTCAAATATGTTGGGGTTTTTTTGTTAAGGTAAATACATAATTGGAATTAAATATGGAGTAACAAACAGTGTTTCTATTTTTAAAGGAATGGTTGTGATGTCTGTGGAGATTCAAGTCTGAAAACAAGGGATGTTTCATCTTACAGACTGAGCACACAAAACTTGCATATAGTAAAGCAGTTTAATGTATGCGAGATGTGATAGTTCATCAGTGTATAATGAACTACCTGCACATAAATGGTGTTGATTTTTTTATGCAAATAGACTGAGAACATCTTTAGTTAGGCCCAAATCCAGCCTTAAGGATCAGGGGGACAAAAACCCATAGTCAAAAAGAATCGCATTTTTGTAAAAGTTATGCAGAGGATTCAACAAACGTGTGGAAGTTACAGGGAGTACACTTGAAAAACGATCTAGAAATAAGTACAAATTTCTTAAATTAGGTGTATTTCCCCTTAATTTGAGTAGGTAAATGAGATAGTTTGCCAATGGAATGAGTATTTTTACTCTTAAAATAAGATATTTAGATAATATGCACTTGAAATAAGACAATTGAATTGTGTTTTCTTATTTTAAGTGTGAATTGTCTTGTTCCATTGGCAAAATGTCTCTTTTTCCTCCTCAATCCAAGAACAAATGCATTTATTTTAAGAACAAAATGACTTATCTAGATTTCGATTTTTTTCCAGTGTGGCAGCCTAGTGGTAAGGACATTTTGCTTGGAATCAAGAGGTTCTGAGTTACACTTAGACTTAGATTTTATTTTCTATACACAAGTTTAAACAAAAAGAAATTTCGTTAAGAACAGCTAAATTATTTCATTTTTTAAAGTGCAGCCTTTAAGCAGCAGTGATAAAAAACATTGTGATGGAAAGTAATTATGTAAACATATGAACTGAATATTTACAGTTCTAACATTCAGTTTTTCACTTCTTTTTTTATTTTTATAACTCATTTTAAATAACATTTAGCGGTCTAATGGCAGTGGCGAAGCGTTCAAGCCCCACTCCAACAGACTGCCCTTCTGATTCCCTGAACAAAGACCCTTAACCCCACACTGCTCCCCGCACAATGTTAGTTTGGTTGTCTGTACTTGTGACAGTGTAATGACAATAAAAGCTGGAAAAAAAAGAATATTCTCCAGTATGATGAAAACGAAACAGACCTTTCTCTAAATTTTGTGTAACATAAAATCTGAATGAGAAAAGCAACACAGACAGAGAGCGAAGAGAAAATTCTGCGCTCATTAAATACGCATCCCTTCCCTTGCTGCATATAGAGATACAGCTTTGTGTTCACAGTTTAGACGCTGGAAAACAATGTATAATGACAGTCTGTCTGCCTTCTGTCACTCATCTCTTTCCTGCCTCTCTATCTCTCACCCTTCATCATGCCTTATTGCCTCATTTCATTGAGAATTGTCAATAATTCTTCCTTCTGTTTCTACAACTCTTTCTTTGTCCCTCATTCTCTGCCTTATATTTTCACTTATTTTGTGGGAGAAGTTATAGATCTAGATGTAAAGTTGAGGACGGGTGGTATGTTTGTGTTAAGAACATCAAGGATGTTTCTTTAAGCTGGGAATAAGGTGTCATGATACACAGATTTTATCATCTAGACTGACAGTTATTTTTAGTCTAGAACATATGTGTTAGTGTGTGTGTTTGTTCAGTTAGCAGGCGCCAGAGCAAATCACACAAAATGTTTCCAGCCTTCCCTGCAGGAGGAGTTTGTTTTGTGTATTTGCTGGATGAGTTCATCCATGTTTCCCAACAGCAACAAAGATCCAATTTTATGCTAATTACTGACACAGATATTCCCGCCACTTTGATTGAGATGGTTAGCTAGACGAGCAGACGTGTCGATGTGACTCAAAGCAGGGCGGCGTGGAACAGAGAGACCGCTTGAATCAAAACCAAATCCTGCTAAGAAAAGGAATAACTAGTATTTATAGAAGTGATAGTTCCTCGCTGTTACTCTGGCATTGTTACTATGGATACAGCTAAAATCTACTGCAATTCACACGCAGGCACACACCTGTGTTAGTGACTAAGCGCTTCACTTTAATGCACTGCATGACTTATCAAACTAACCTTAATGTGCTGATGCGTCAGACTCTAGTTCCTCTAAACTTTAAGGGTTTTTTGTCTAATAAAGCTTAACAGATATTTTTTTGCTACCTTGTTGCAATCCAGCACATCAAACTGGTATCTACCACAAACCAGGCTCAAGATAAAATAAAAAGAAGTCTTGTCTTTTGATATTATAAAGTTGGTTTTGTGTTTTCTTTAAAATTGGAAAGCCTAATTTCGCTTTTACAAAACCATTTCACCATCGACGGGACTTTGTTATATTAGTGTCAGTATTCATGCTCTGATGATCTGCTCTGATCAGTGAATGACTGATCATAAGGTGACATTTCCACTATAATCTGACTTAAAAGTAAAAAAATACAAAGCTGTGAAACTAAAAGTACATTTTTCTCGAAAAGTTGCTCAAGTAAATGTAGCTGAGTCAAAGTAACTAGTTACTATCTACCTCTGGTGAATGTATGTATTTATACAATGTCTATATGTATACTGTATGCTAGTACCAACAACAGCTCATCAGTATGGAAGCTTTGCATAAAACACTTAAAATTAGCTTTTTTTGTTACCAGTGATGTATTTAAAGATAAAATTAGAAAAACAATAATAAATGCAGGTGGTTGTTGAAAAGCGGAATGTGCTCTGCATGGAGGCAGGTTGGCTAATGGATCAGGCTGCTATAACCCGGAACAAGATGGGGTGGGTCCAGTTTGCACGTCTTATATTTTGCCCATGCCATCTCTGTAGATAACTTTAAACACTTTTTTTTTTTTCATTTTAGCACTTCTTATTTAAATTTTTTTTTAAGATCTAGCCCAATGAGTTTAGCAAGGAAGTTGACACGATGACTGAGATTTTGGAAACACTACATGGCAATAAGTGGGTTTTGTATTGGGAATGTTGAACTCCATGCAAATGTCAATCTATTTATTACAATTCTGGGGATGAACAGGCAGTTTATTACACTAAGCTAATTTTTTTTACAATTAATATTTCTGTCAAATAAAAACATTCAACCTAAAGCCTAAACCAACTCTCATGGGTACAGAATCCTTTTGGGGGGGGCGTTTAAAAAGAAAGGGAAAGAAAGAGAGGTGGCTGTTGTTAAAAGCCTGCTATAAATTGAAATTGTACCAAAACTCATCTTCTGCTACTTGTATCAGACTTCTAGAGGAAAGATGAGCTGTGTTGCTGTGCCCTTTAATAAATTACCCAGACCTGCTTTATCCAGCTATCAGTATCTCCCTATAAATTTCTCCCTCATCCCAGTTTTATTATAACCGGTTTAGCACAGGCTTCTGTTTCCCAGCCTAGGAAAATGAAAACAAATATTTATCTAACCTTGTAATGTTAAGATGTTTTTATTTAGACATAGAAAATCATCTAAGACTGGACTTTGAAAACATCCCCAACTATTGCTACTGATATTTAAACAAACAGCGGTGCTAAATATCAGAAATAATGTCTGACACATTTGAGGCAAAAACATCCTTCCCCATTCAAATTTCAAATGCTGGGTTACTTCATATGTCCTTTTCTTTTTTAGTTTTCATCCCAGATTTTCTATTGAATATAAAACCAAGTAATGTGACTGACATATGAGATGTTAACCCATTTGAAAGATGCAACAGTGAACTGTTTCCAGTCCCAGTCCATTTCAAAGGTCAAGAGGTCAGGCAGCTCAGCACAGTCCTCCAGAATCTTTGAAACAGAAACAGGCCCACAGTATCACAGATCCGCCACTTTAGCAGAAAGGAGGATACAGGATCAGAGGATATACCCTTTAAGGAGAGCACATAAAGTAAGCTTTTCCTTTACAACCCTCACCACTTTCTACAGAGCCTACAGAACCAACTACATCTACTGTACATCTGGAAGGAAAGCTGTAGCAGAATGCCCTCGGAAAGGTAAAGACTGATCAGATGATAACTGGTACTACCCTCAAACTCATTTCAGACATTGCTAACAGTAGTAAAAATGTAGATCCCATCTCTATTAATAATGCATTACATTTTTACCCTTAAGCAAACAGTACCGCTGCAGGACATCCAGGCTAACTTCACATGAATAAGATTTCTGCACAGAAAAGTTTGAGTGTAAAGATTAAAATGCCCTGTAGCTGATTATGCAGATCAAGGTAAACAGATGGAGTTCCCACCAGTAGTCTAGTTGTAAAAAAAAAAAGTCCGGAAAGCATACAAAGCCTAATTAATATAATCTATTAACTTAAAGCAATATGCATGGTATTTTTGTCACATGTCAGGTAGGCCAGTCATTGACCTTCACCAAGGCACCTTTCAGTAGAACTGCAGTCAGTCCCTGGACTGGCATGGCTATCACTGCCCCTACATAGTAAGGGACAAATGCAGGGATCAAATTACCCACTAGTATCAGCTCCAATGTAATGGTAGGACACTTCTTTGATTTTATTTATTTTGCTCAGGCTACTCCTGAGCCAAATGTTGAAAGGGCAATATCATTGCCATTACTGTTAATTTATATAGTGACAATTTTACACATTCAGTAATGTACTAATAAATGTCACAGGGGTTGTTATGGAGGATGGTCATTTAAGGAGGGGGATGATTTTTAAGATTTTATTTAAGAAAGGAGATGCCCCCCCCCCCTTTCTGGAAAGCACCGGCTTCCCAATTAGGCTTTTTTTTCCAGCTTAACAAGTCATTTAATCACTGAAGCCTTAGTGCTAAAATGTCTACATTTCTGTCTTGGGAACATTTTGTACATCTTTTTTTACTTCACTCATCTAATTTTAGTCTACTTATCTTCCCTTTTTGTACTCACAGTTTTCTTTCAGATAAGGACGGAGCCAGTGGCATCCAGACTGTGTTTTACTCTGTACTTCACGGTGGCAGTTTACTAATACTATTGGTGTTAGTTGAACTTCCCTACGAGTTTAGAAAGCATTTCACATTTAAGGTTTTATGACATAAAAGGGTTCTGAAGGTATGCCTCCAAAACAACTGGTTGGTTGAACAGAATTCTCTCTTATTTTAACCATTTGGTAAACTTTTTTAAGGTATATTTTTAAACTGTAAGGAAAAAGAAAGTCCATGTTTAAATTATTTTAAGTTAACACAAACACAAAAGTTTAAATTAGGGAAATAATGAAGAAAACAAGAAAGAACCTATTACCGTAATTGATAAAAAAAAAAAAAGACATTTGCCAATAACTGTTGCTCCATTATTTTGTGGAGTTAAATCAGTTAGTTAAATCAGAGTTTTGATTTATCCTGAATAAAAAAAAAGTGTCAGGAAAAGACACAAATATTTTTAAAGCTATAATTTATTAATATAAGGACTTTATTTTTCTTGTCTTTCTTAAAGATATAGTGGAGGATTTTCACAAATTTTGAAAAGACCCGCCCTCTCCACTTTAAAAAAAAGAAATGCACATGCACAACCTTGTACCCACTCCTGAGAGAGAACGCCTATTAAACACTCCATAAAAGTAAAAAAAAATCCATAAAAAAAAAAATAATAATAATTTTAATTGAGAAAGCTTCCTGGAGAGGTGGCGAAACATCTTCAAATCTTGAAAACCAAGTCCAGTGGAATTTTTTTGAACTTTTACGGAATGACTATGACCTGGATGACTGAGAATCTTCATCAGCCTATTAAACACGTGCGAGAGCGTGCACAAGCCCATTCTCCTCGTGCACGCTCTGTTTAAAAATAACTGTTTACTTCACTGATGCAGGCTTACATTCCAAAAAAAGATTTGCAATACTTACACCACGTCAAACTCACCACAGGTAAGTGAAAATGGGGACGAGCACGTAGGACGGCCTTACGTAAAGATATCACCAAAATGCTTAACAACTAGGAGGACCACTTTTTGTGATGATCCACCCAGAAAAAGAACATCCTCCACTATATCTTAAAGAAGGAGGAAGGGAAACGAAGAAAGGGAAGAGAAAAAAAGAAGGAGGGAACTGATAGTGAGCGGGAAAAGGAAAAAACTTCTATTATTGTTGCTTTTTTTGTGTTTGTTATGTAAAGTTGTCTTGTTTTTGTAATTTGTTTTGTTTATGTGTCAGCACATTGAGTGAAAAAAGGGGAAAGGAAAATGTAAACTCCATATGAAATTATGTAATAATGCATTTCATACCTTTTCCAAACTAAAAATACTTTTTTAAAATGCTCCAGTTAACGATTAAACGATTTCTAAATAATTTGACGATTATCTCAATAATAAATTGATCACGATAAATCTATTTAATTGCTCCAGCCCTAAGCTAATTGATCTAAGAAAACTGTACTGACATGTTGTTTATTTGTTCTGTTTTGCTCTCATGTTAACAGGAATAGCTGGTTGTATTTATCCCACTAGATCTGATGTTTTGAGGGCATTTATAACTGCTCCAGTGTATGTTAACATTTTATTTATCATGAAAACTCTCATAAAAAATAAAAGTAGCCACATTGTACAAAGAAGCAGAGCATTAAATGACCTTCTATAAAAACAGTCCTTTTAGGACGGAAAAAACCGATGGAAAAAAGGACTTAAATTAAGCAAATCCAAACTGTTTGAAGTAGCAGAAATATATTAGGAACAAACAGAATTTCAAACACTTTAACTGATTTAATATGGAGAACTGCTTGTCATATCGACACAACCCTCCCTAAGGCTCCGTCAGCTACAAGAGCCCGCCATAAGGAGATGATTTCATGCTGTCAGACCTTCAAGTTTAAAGTCTTGTCCCAAAGCAAGATTCTTAATCTTTGATGTCATTTATTCTCAGCAGCGGCACCTCTGGCTGCGAACAAGCATCTTTCTTCTAGGATTCAAGCTGCCCGACCCATATGTAACTTTTATCTCTACTTATCTCCAAACCACTAAATCCTTTTCCTATCCCCCTAAAACTCTCTTCTCAGAGACCACTTGAGTTCATTTGGGTTGAAATGAGGTCAACAACGGAACGCCTAATCGACAGATCTAAAAGCTGGAAGAAGATGCTCCAAAGGAGACATCTAGACACAAAAACTTACTAACATGCCAACTTTACACGAATTAGCGAGCACAAAGCCCGCTTTAAGGTTAAAACAAATTCATCAGATTCAGTAAAAAAAAAAAAAAAAAAATTGGCTCTTGCTATGAATATTTTACCACATGCAGCATCTTGAATGATAAAAATTTAATAGATCTGACAGACGAGAACCCTTCCCTCTCCCTGCTATGCTCTGGAGATGGTCATAACCTGTTGTGTGATATCAAAATAAGATAACAACGAATGCCGGTTGATAAACGCCATTCATTTTTCTCTAGTTTTCTTTGCATAAAAAAAAAAACAGCAGCTAATTAATCAGAATAAGCTTAGGATTGGATTCACCTTGATCAGAATAAAAAAGGTTTAGACTTATTAATAAACGGTGTGCATAAACATTTGTTCTGATCATATCATTTAGAATATGGCAAACTGAAGGATGTGAGCCGTATATCAACGTGTATAATCGATTGAAAACAACTGGTCTGTTGCAGCAACTGTAGCTTGATTATTAAAAGCTCTCAGAACCTGCCACACATCCATTCTGGTCTGCTTAATGTGTTTGCTGTCCTCATTTTACCACAAAAGTAGAGTCAGTTTAGAGAAATTTGACCAATCATGCCAGAGCTTATACTCTAAATAAGGTACACGTCAAGTGTCTTTGATTTTGCAGTCGTATAACAAGACTATTCCGATTTAATTATCATGCATAGCTACTCTAAGGATACATTTTTGCAACTGTTTTGCTGCCTGTTTCAGAGCTCCTGGAAGGACCACAACATATCAAGATGTCGTCCAAGGCTGTCCAGACTAGAGATGGACAGATACAGGGTTATTCAGGAGGACACAGTTAGAGACTATTTGGTCAACAGTCCAATCGATCCCTGAAGTGTGCTGCCAATTTTACGTTAGCCATTATTACTTTTCCTCCCTCCATTTATATAATAATAACAAATGCTACACAACCTTCAATTAAGAAAATAGAAAAACATTTATAAACAAGTAGACTTCCACCGGTCAATCAGCAGTGGAAAATCGGATGAATTTTACGTAATTATGAAGATCACCGATAAGCACCAATCATTATGTAGTTGATTAGTCTCTTTTTCGAGTGAGCAGGGCTCTTTGTTGTCCGCTTGGTGTTTGTTTTAGTCAAACGGCCCGAAACAATGGGACAAATCAACCAAACATCAGAGGTAAGGGGAAACAGCATTCTGCACCATGACTTGCTAAGTTGCCATAGCAGGTACATTAAAAATAAAAAAAGATCTCTGCATTTGGTTCAAACCTTTGCTGGTTTGTATTCATACCTTAAGTTAACAACACCAACTGTTCTGCACCAGAGCAGCTGGTCTTTATTCACATCTGCACAAAAATCCAGACCAACTAGAGGATAGAATGAACTCTGATGTGTTTAAAGCAGCCAAAATTTAGTAGGTGTTAATGCACACTTAGTTTTTAAAACAAGGAAGCCAATACCAATATTTCCAGTAAGTGGAGTTTGCAACAGTTTACACCACAGTGTGTTACACTTTTAGTTTCTGGCTAGATTAAATTGGCCCCATAACAAGTCCATCTTTGCGATTTAATGTCCGTTCAGAGATAAATAAAAGAAAAATGCATAAAATTCGTCATATATTTTATTATATTTTCAGTGGGTGCAAACAAAAGGGAAACCGCAAAGGAAGAAAAGAAAAAAAAATCTTGTGCTCCATCCAGGATTTTTCCTATAACACCAGAAATTAGTCAATGACAGTATTTGCCGACTCGGTCAGAAAGCTCGGCTGTAAATTCAGTTCTTTTTACAAACTCCCATCTGTCCTGCTGTGACAGCCTGCCTGTCGCCGTTCCTGCTTCGGCTGTAAATTCAAGTTCAAACTCCACACAGACACACACATAGACACTGATTATCTATCACGGTGATTGATAATACACATACACAATGCCGCTATCACTGGGCATTACCCACAGCGCTGAGTCAGCATTGTCTGCCAGAGGTTGGAAAGTTGGTGTACTTCTGTTTTTGCACCTGAGAGATATTTGTCGTCCTGTGGGGGGGGAGAAAATGCAGCAACCAGACAGGAAATAATAACAAAGGTCAGCTACAGTAATATTGTATCTATGTTGCATGCGTTGATGCTGGATGCTTAGGGTTCCTAACTTCGGATTTTTTTTCAGTAGAGAAAATTTGCATATGTATTAAATCAACTTTTCTAAATGGCTCAACAGGACATGTTTAAGGGGGAAAAAAAGGATGTTATGTAAAAGATCTCTCAAGGTCAGCGCCTTTGGCACATTTATCTATAAAACCAGCGCCAAAACAGCCTACATCGACCTATGTTTCCTTCATGAAGGCTCTGTCCTATGGTTCTGCTGACCCCATCAGCTGAGGTGGGAGCGCATTTGTCCCGCTGTACGCTATCAATCTTCTTTTATCGCCCTACCTTACACACACACACTCACACACTGACCCCTACAGTAATACACATGTCCTAGTTGATGCATACACCAGGACACAGACGGTCCAAGGTGTTCTGCAGGCATGCATGCATGCACAGGACAGCTGTCGACTCCCAACCTTGTAAAACACATCTGCAAACGTCCCCGCTACAAGTTTCCAAATGAAAGATTCAAAAGGCAGGAGAAGAAGGGAATCATGTTTCCCTACAGACGCTGCCGCTTCTGAAACCACACTGAGACAAGTTCCTGAAAAACACTTCATAGAGCAAACAAACTGCCATATCATATTCACAGGGCTGTTTTTTGCTGAGTGCAGCCAATATACACGACGTAGCTTTAACATTTCATGCTTTGAAACACTTGTTATGCTTTGAATATTTAATGCTGCAAACAGCAACAACTGTCTGACAGAGCTACGGCTTTTATTTTGGCCTTCAGAGACGCACAAAGCTAAAGCGCTGCGAGGGGAGTGATGGCAGCTCTATAGCCTGGGTACTATACAGGGATTTACTGTTATAGTTTAACACAGATTAAAAGACGGATAATAAAAGTACAGACAGTAAAAGCTTTGTCACAGACAAAAGTAACAGTTTGAGAGAAAGGTAGGTCACGTCTAGAAGCTATTTTAGAGTTTAACTCTACTTTGAAAGCATTCATGATTTCTGCAGAAAAAACTTAAATGTGTTTGTGAATGCTATATCACCCTACAATGTGATCTGGCATGCCGGCTGCATTCCCAGCCTTCTAGAGAGCTTTAACACCTTATCTGAGAGCAAACCTCAGTGGTGCAAGGTGACCGATCACGTATCCACAACTCTGCTTATAGCCCAGCTCTTAGTCAGAACCAAGCGTCACAGTAGAAGCATGTTTGTCCTTTCCTTGCCGTGATGCTGCACAGGCCGCCAATCAGACCAACACTCTAATCTAAACAGCCTTTAGGTCTGAAGGGGTGTGCTGCCTCAGCCATATAACATTCAGCAGCTATTGTCTCACAGGAAAATTCAAAAGGAAGCAACACTCCATCTGTTTCCTTTTCTCATTTTGCTCACCAAGCAGATAGCTCCAGTGAATTGCCATGGAGCTCCATGATGACCTAATGAGCTGCATTATTATTTTTTTTTTCTTTCATTGACACAACCTCTGACCCCAGCTGATTGTTTTTAAATTTTCTTTTTATTTTGGAATGACTATGACCTGGATGACTGAGAATCTTCACCAATACGTATGAAAAATATTTGTTTTACCAGATTTTCGTCTCTTTTTTAGACATAATCTGGATTTTGACTGGAATCGAGTTAAACCTAACTGAACATGGATTAATCTTTTAAAATAACTTCATCAAACAAATAGCAATTCTTCAATACTAATCATTTTCACCAAGCATTTCCTGAAAAATTACTTACAACTATTGGTTATTTTCAATTTACCTGACAAACTATAGAAAGCAATTCAATATCTACGATTTTTGTATACGCCAGTATCAGAATAAAGGGTGTAACATTCAGTATTCTACTCAATAGGTATAATATATGCTGATTTTAACGTCTTGTTTTTCTCTCCTCCTCACTAACATTTTTCCATATCAGGTGTGGATAGAAGATCAAACTATTATCAGATAACTAAATAAGAGCTGTTCCAATCATACAGCAGTTTCCATTAGTTTCCACATAACTAAAGAAGTGTACGCATGATTTATTATATAGTAAATGTTCTTTATCTTTTACTTTGCAGCCTTTTTTGTTGGTCACTGATATTTTCAGATTTTCAAAATAGTTTAAAAATGAATTAGTGTTTGTGCAAATCCCTGTGATCTTTGGTTGCTACTTGAAATGGTTTCAAGAGAATTGGTCAGAGAGAAATAAAAATAAAGTTAAATGAATATTTTGCTATGAAGAGGCATTCCGGAGTTTTCTAATGATACTGCCACCTGTGGTCAAAACTCAGAACTGCAGCCCTCTTCTGCTCTTTCTCGTCGCTTGCACTCATTTTTTTTTTCCACCTTATGTTGAGTTGCCATTGTTGTCTGAGTTGAACTGGATGTCAGTCACTCCTGAACAGCACCAAAATCATTCTTGAATATAAAGTTTTGATCGTTCGCTTTAACAAGAATGCACTTGACGTCACATCAGCTGAACGGTGCAGAAATTTCCGACCCAAAGTAAATCAAGGAAAATAGGCTACAGGCTAATAGATGAATCACCGCTGAACTACCGAGGCTTCAGTCTGCTCATTAATTTGAAAAGGATCTCCTTGGTGCCTTCGCTCTTGGGGTCCCTTTGGGCGCCTGGGGCTTTGGGTCTCCCGGCGCTGGACTCAGTGCTCTGGGGGGTGTGCCTCTCCAGCTCTCCACAACCACTATTGAGCTTTTTTTTTCCTATGGATAAACTTTACATGCACAAGTGCACCCTCACAAACAATTAAAAGTGCTTGGCTGCAGGTACTCAGAGTTTCACTATACAGAAAGCCCACATCCGT
>NW_015150794.1:402071-436256 GCF_000732505.1 Cyprinodon variegatus
GGGTTAGTTTATAGAAACTGAAGAATTGTCATTGTCTCCTTATTATCTCCTCTTTCTTTCATCTTTTCTCTGTTTTTTACTTTTTCTTCTTCTGTTTTTCTGCTCTATTTACATTGCAGTGTCCATATAAACTGTAAAATTCCCTGCATAATTATAATAAAGCAATTTATATGCATGAAACAAGTGGAGCAATATGGCAATTGCCGTACTGCTACACTTGTGAAAGTAAAATCTGTTGGGCTTTTTTGGCATCAAGACAGTTATTGTTATTGCCAAATTGCCAGACAGGACACTGTTAAAAAAAAAATGAAAAGGATCAAATAAAAAGGCTATTTTAAAGATATTTTTCAGTAGAAAATTAATGTCTCTTTAAGAAAGGCTAAGAAAGCCTTTGGCGCATTTCTTCCCCCTTTCTCTAATCCCATTTCCTGTCAGATTTTTTAAAAAAAATAA
This sequence comes from Cyprinodon variegatus, assembly GCF_000732505.1. Lineage (NCBI taxonomy): Eukaryota > Metazoa > Chordata > Actinopteri > Cyprinodontiformes > Cyprinodontidae > Cyprinodon > Cyprinodon variegatus. The sequence goes on from NW_015150794.1 coordinate 402,525, forward strand.
CAAAAATAAAGGCCCCTAGGAAATAATAAAATGATACAACCGTAGCCCACCTTTTAATGTAACTTAAGGGACTGGAGAAACAACCCAGAAAACAAAAATAAAGATTACAGAAATTCCTTTTGCTGCAGTAGTGAGATGCAATGAGGATACAGGTAAAACAGGCAACAGCTTTAAGGGAATATTGTTCCCTTTTGTATTTTTTCCTGTTTTTACACAGTTTTTTAATGGTATTTTGCTTTTTTTTCAAATCATTATGATGAATAAACTTAGAAAACATGTATAGGTATGGTGTGTAAAAATAAACTTTTAAACCAAGAACAGTATTGATTTAATTGTAACAGCAATTCCCAAGTAGTATTACTTATAATGGAAAATTTGCAGTCTGGAGGGATTTGCTAGGAAAATTCACCATGGCTAGATAACCCTACCTCTTTACCGTCTGTAATTATTGCTAAAATGATCAGATTGCAGCTGATGGAAGTCTGACCAATGAATAAGTTAGAGTTTTATTACAATGCAAGTGTAGATAAGTAACATTTATGTTAGGATGAATGTGACGCCTCCATCTGTACCTGAATTTCATTCATCCAGAGAAACCCATAAAAGTTAATACAAAAAAGGAACAATTCTAATATCAATCCCACATTTTCTAATCTTTCTTTCTCTGCTTTCACTCCCCTTTCAAACCCGTCAACGCTATCCATCCAAACCTGCTGCTCGGCCACATTTAGCAACTCATCTGCATAGAAATTCGATGAGCCTTGATTTCTTCCCCCTTCATTTTCATAATAAATTGTGCAGAAGAGCTAATGGGCCAAAATCTTTTCAGAGTGTGATAAAGAGTAGTATATGAGTGAATGTTCTATGTGTAACTGAGCGCGATTATAGGAGCATGTGAAATACTGAGGGAGAGTGATGCTAGCATGAGACTGCGGCTGTGTGTGCTTTGGTCGATGTTTCAACACCAGAGTGTTATAGGATCAAGAGGAGAATAGTAACTGTTTGTGTGTGTTATATGTAATCAAAACAGCGCTATGGAAACCACTGTAGCTGAACCTCAACCAGAAAACACTGCAAGTAACACAAGCAAAGTGTAATTTACCAGCATTCATGGAAAGCAATCTGTAACCCAGCAGAGACTTTAAATCAAAGTATGGAGAGTTTTACAGAGTAGATTAGACAAGCTGAGGGAGCACACCTTGTTAGTTTGCTATACCAGGATTAGTATATGACAAACATTAATTAATTTTAAGAAAAGGTTTTGATCTGAGGTATAATTATTGGCCTCATCTGCCTATTTATGCTGTAATCTTATACTTTATTAATGTTCTGCCTGAATAAAAGAGTTATGTCTCTAAGCTGTGCATATCAAAGGCTTTTTCTAGCATCCTATCAGATCAAGGTGTTTAAAAGACGATTTAAAGCTTTCACAGTCTGGTTGTCACATCTTCTAATTTACGACAACACTGGTTCTCTGTAAAGTTATGCTTGCGTGTCGAAAGTGATGCACAGATGTTTCCTTATGTAAAGCTACCAGGGTGATGACATACAGAGGATATATTCAGATGCCTTCAGGTTGAAGTAAAGGAAGTCTTGGGTTTAGGTTTTCTCCATTTGGTTGGCTTATTTTTCCTAGGTATTTTAACATCCTAAGTCTAAGAACATGTATGATAGATTTAAGATGATACATGCATGGTTGTCTCTCTATAGACATAGCATGTGGTACAAGTTGACTTTCTTGAATGGCTGGGGGTTTAAATTAGGTAATGGATAAAATCTGGAGTAAAGTATTAGATGGATTAGATTTGAGTTATACAGGGTTAGTGTTTGCAATATCGTCTCATTGTACAAATTTATGCTGATTTTGCACAGTTTCTTAGCTCATGGCTGATGCCCCTGTTCTGCTGCACTGTAGTCGACCAACATCCTGGACGATTTTAAAATTCCCCCCTGGACATTTTTTTAAGTATGAAAAGTAGAACATGTCTGGGAAAAAGAGGACGTCTGGTCACCCTACCATATCAACAATTTTAATCTTTCAGTGAGTGAGTGCTTGTTGCTATGATGCGTCTTTGCTCAGCAGCTTCGCTCGTTGTAAACCAACCAATCAGTGCACAGCTCATCTAACTATTCATGAGCATACCATAAAAGGAAGAAAACCTGTCGTTTCATTCTAGGGCTTTTAACCAGGATGCATTAGGGCTCATAGAACAGCAAACATGCCATTTCAGCCCAACCAATGTTAACAGTCCCTATTCAGAGACCATAAGCACCAGCACCAAATACCCTATAGAATCATTCTATGACCCCTTTGAATAACTTACAGTAAACAAAAGTAGCAGAAGAAAAGAGATTGTGCTGCGCTGGAAATATGATGCCTCCAGGACACTGAGGAGCGAAGCTGGAATCATTTGTTATTTGTCAAATACTTCTATAATAATGCTGCATTAGACACATTAAGAAAGTATACATAAGACCTGAATTTTCAGTGTTTTTGGAAGCAAACAAGACCCTCATTTTATGCTGTCATGGGTAAATCTATGCTTTTAGAGACCAGAGTGTTTTAAATTCCAAAAATAAATCACCCATGGGCTCCGAACAGCAGTGGAGTTTGCAAAGCATTAGCCTGCTACATGTATTTTAAAGTACATATTATGATAGTTTTAAAAAACGGTCAGTTTCAGATCTTTTAAAACTTTCCATTATATCAGGTGGTCTTTTTTAAAAAGCTTGGAAAGAAACAGCCAATTGACCAGGATTTTCTTCAGCTGAGGATAAATGTACACCCTGCAACCCCCTCCCCCACCCCTTGCTGTTCACTCCTGGTTATAAAGCAGGCTTTGAAATGTTTCCGTTTATTCCATTTTAAAAAGCAAAGAAGTGAAACAAAACACCGTAATCATGGCCAGTGATTACTTTAAGCATGGTAGTAATATTTCATAGGTAAAGCAGGCATGTTACAATCTGCATGTCTTTAAGCTTACCAGCTGCAAAGGAGATAAAGAAACTGCTTAACCGACAACAGATGCTTTTGGGAGTTGAAATGGGAGTTTTAAGAAGTTTGCTGTGTTTCCATTAGGTCTGAGGCAAATTAACAAAGAACAGCAAAACCTTATTGCCGTCATACGTCATTGTTGTCATGACATCATCACGCATGCCTGTAATAAACCTGAAGTAGAGACTGCGATCCACAACTGACCATAGATCAGTAATGGAAGAAAATAATGAATGTGTTGTGCTCATTGAAGTTGTTTTTAGGGTAAAAGGTCAGTTTATAATGGCAATGCCGCTTGCCGCTACATGATCTGTACCATCAACTCATTTGCGCATGTGCAACCAGATATACATCAAGTTGCCCTCGCAAAAATAGAAAGCGTACTAAATCATAATGCGTTAAAGGCTGATCATGTATTTCTTGAGAAAATAAATGCCTTAAAATCCTTTCTGTTTTCCCTGATCTGCACTGGAAATGATATCCTATGCTACTTCCGGGAGCTAACTTCTTCGGCTTTGAATATAAACATACTACATACTGCTGTTTATGAGTGTTATTTTTTCCTTTTGTGCTAACCTTATGGTATATAGTGCGTTATCCAAAGAAAGAAATTACTTAAATGCAGATAAACATGGTTTAGACATATTTTGTGGGACTACTCTGAGCATGTCCCATGATGATGTCAGACAAGCAGTTTAATGGAGAAAAGGTCAAAAGCATCAAATTACCTCAGAAAAGTCATAGAGATGTGTAGTAGCATTCTTTAGTGACCTAAGGATAGAAATAATTTGTCATATTCTTGGCAGCATAGGCTGGCTTTACTCCTTTCTCACTTATCTGTTTGCTCCACCCTACGCTGATTATCTCTCATTAGATCCACCTGTTCCTGCTGCTATTTATGCCGCCGGTTCCAAGCCATTGGTGCCAGATTATTTGAGCTTCAAGCAAGACTAATTCTATCGTTCCTGCATGTGTTTTTTTCTGCCTGCTTCTGCACCCGGACCTCTGAGTTTTGGCTGCCACTGTTCTGCTGTGTTTTGCCTGTCCTTAGTTACCAGGCTGTTACCTGGATTCTGCCTGTTGTGAAACTTGGACCAGTCTTCTGACCGCTGCTTGGATTACCCTCCTGGATCCTTCGATTCCTCTGCATACACCGGCTGCTGCAAGATGCTGCTCCTCTTCTCACATGCATCACTGGTTCCGGCTCAGTAACAAACAACGGAGTTCCGCTCCTCTGGACTACACTCCTTCTTCTGGGCACAGGCTGAACTTTGCCAGAGTTTCCAGCCGCACGCTACCTTCAATAAACGCTGTTTAATATATCACTGTCTGTCTCGCCTTAATTCTGGGTCCCATATTCTGAGCCTTCTGACATAAGTACTTTTAGTATCATCATTACATCATATAAGGTGACCTGGATGAATATGTGCTTGTACATGTGCAAATGAGCCGATGGTGCAGATCGGGTATTGACATTGCTTCCAGCCATGTTTACACCCATAATGGGAACATCCAGGAAGACGCCGAAATAGAAACAGCTCATCAGTCATGTGAAGTAAAGGTTTGCTACGTCAGAACTGTTCAGGAAAACTGTATCCATCTTCCATTTTGCTCATTAACCCTGATTTGGAAAAGCCAAAAACCACCTAAAGCAAGCGTAAAAACTTGTTTTGTGAATTTAAGGGGGTTTATTCGAATGTTGTGATTTCCATTAAGCTTTTCTGATGCGATACTTCAAAATCCCCAATAGAAAAAGCTGATGAAGATGCACCTAATGTCAGCTTTTTATTGTCACATTAGGTAGAACAGAGGAGTAACAAAAACCTTATACGTCTTTTACAGAGTTTAAGATTTTGTAATCCACATCCAAGTTTGGAATATAAATATTAATAAAGAAATGTTATAGAAACTAAATAAGTATGTATAAAATCAATCAAGTCTTTTACATACGGTTAAATCTCCAATACCTCAATGCCTACTATTTTCAAACCCAAAATAAGGTGGACGAGAAGCGAGAGCTTTAAAGCACAGAGATCTTATTCAAAGAAACTTGTCAGGCATGCCAACAATTGTTTTTACATCTTAAAGATAAATATCTATTCTCAATTAGACTGAGGATAACAGCTCTCTCAGTTTTAACGATAATAGTTTTCTTAATATATCAGCCTTTTAATTATTTTTTTATGACAGGAGGAGTGTGTACAATTCATCCTGATAAAAATTTGTTTAGCAGTGCCTAAACCATGGGGGAAAGAACAAAAAGAAATGCTACCCCACAAAAAAGGCTCTAAAATACCTTTTACTGGTATGTTACTTATGCTGCTGACAAACTCTTGTGTTTTTTCCTTCGTGCACATAAACACTGACCACCTTCCAACGAGGTTCACAGAGAGAACAACAATAAAGCCCTCATAAAACATTAGACCGAGAAATGCAGCCAATATTAAGGATAACATTCCTAAGCTTTGCTTATCTTAATTTAACATTTCGCTGTAACCCTACAGCAACTTTTCTACATTTCCTTTAAAGCATTCCTGAAGTCTCTTACCCGGCCTGCTCCATAAAAAGTCCATGTTTGAGCTTCTAGATCCCAACTCTGAGCAGGAGGCTTAGATCCATGTAAGAAGAGAGAAAAAGACGAGTGAGGCCGCTAAAGTAAACCCAGTGACTCATTCAGGCCTGGGCTGCAAGACTATCAGTGGGGAAGTATGAGAGAGGCAAGGACGAAGCGGCAGGAGAGGCGGGAAAAAGATCCAGTGGAGGACGGGGACAGCTCGTTTTCACTACTGGTGTGAGCAGAGAAAGGGAGGAAACTCTCGGTGCCGGCTGCTGAGCTTCACCTTTTTTTCCCTCTCTCCCTCTCCATAACGTTTCCTCTTCTTGTTTCCTTACAGCTGTAGTAAGGACACATCAAAAATGTTTAAAAATGTATAAAAAAACAACAACTGGTGATTAAACTAAGTGCTCAGCAAGTTATTCATAATGAATATAATTTCCTATCATTATAAAAGCAAGCATGCATCAGGTGGACATTCCTTATTTTATTCCTAATCAAGGTATTCTCACTGCACTTTTGGTTTGTAGAGACAAAGTAACACTTCTTCAGTGTTTTGTGAAGGTTCTCAGTCATCCAGGTCATAGTGATTCCAAAAAAGTAAAAAAACTAGACTTTGTTTTCAAGTTTGAAGACGTTTCGGTTCCCATCCAGGAAGCTTTTTCAGTTCAAAACGTCAGCAATAGTTACATTTCAGGCAGTCGTTTGGGTTCTTTGTTAGCCTGAAATACCCGACACCTGTCTATGTCTCTGAAAGGGGGTCATTAGAGGGAATTGTTGGTCTGGCTGAACAGGCGAGGTGTCTATTCCCTGGCATAGCAGGAAGGAATCAACACTATCGCTGCATTTTTTAAACTTTTCTGGTATGCTGGGAGATGTTTAGCACTGCAGGAAAGAAATGAATGTAATTACAGTAGAAACGGTAATCCAAGGGTAGAAGCTGAAGTTACACGTCAGCAATAAAAAAAGGCTACCTCGTTCATTACCTCTTTCTTCTGATGTCTTTGAAAGTCTTGAGTTTTCTGGACTTACATTAAATCCCGATGCTAATTCTTCATAGCGTAGAACCCTTTTCTGCACAGGCATGACACCACCTTATGACCTCATCCTATAGAAGCTCTATATGGTCTAGATCTCGGGACTGAGAAGGTGATAACAGGATGGACATGATCAGCATCAATGCTCAGGTAGGAGAGCATCCCCTTACCATTACACTCCCACCACCATTCACAATATTATCAAAATATTTTAGGCCATATCTGACTCTACGGTGTAAATATTGCTAATTCTTTTGAAACATATTTTATTTAAAGTTTCTTTCCTGCTTTCCTGCTATAAGGTTCTTATCCAGTGTTGCTCTGAATGCCTCAGTTATAACAAGTTTTGTTTGAGGATAGTGCTGCCTTTCTATCGTCCCAACCCAGCCAGCCCTTCACCTCTGATATTAATAAGAAAATTTAGTCCAAATAATTGCTGCTCACTGGATTTCTCTTTCCACACACAGTCGTCTTTAACTCCAAGAGACAGTCGTGAATGAGGATTCCAACAGATGAAATCCTACTGAAACACTATGATCAGCCTTATGACCCCAACGTCCATTCAGCACCAGCATATTAACGCTGGAAATGTTGGAAACCTCTGAATACGTCTAGTTTGCTCCCTTTTTTTTAATCGTGACATTCGTCGCCAGCCTTGTTCTTTTCCTTCCTTACCTCGACTTCCTGAAAACAACAGAGGTGACAAGGGGACTGGCAATCAGCCACTCTCTCTATGCCAACTCCAAATCAATCTGACAATACCAGTTAATAACATTTGTTATCAGAAAGCAATCAGTATCTGGTTTCTGTCACAATGTCACTCGACACTCCACTGCACCCAAACCAGAGCTGCACAGTTACCATTTCGTCTGCGGCTGCAACTCACTGGCTCCAAGGAAACTGGGTTTGAAGCACAGCCATGCAGAACAATAACAGTTGCAGAGGGGAACAGAAGCTCAGCAGTTGGTAGTGTTTTAATCAAGGAAGGTTAAGGTTAAGGTTGTCGCAGTATAACAATAAAACTGGATATTTGACCAGAATGAAATGTGTTTCTCCTTGAAGTTTGTTACCATCTCTGCTTTTAATGCTGCCATTCAACAAAGAGGATGTCTTCCTGTGCAGCAAACCCTTTTAAAAAAAGGAGCGACTCAGACATGCCAAAAAAGGAGTACCGTAACATGCATACCAGCAAAGTAGGTTCCTGATTATTCTGCACGGGTCCACACTCCATGGTCTGTTTGTATCTACAGTTATTATTATGATCATACTGCACTTATTCTACAATCTACATCGGCTTTTTCTAATATTTGTACACTCTTTTGAACTGTGTATACATAACTATACGGTACAATCTCCCTCATATCTTTAATATTTATGCCTTCTGGTACCTGTGATATTACATTTCTCTATTACTTTCCAGCAATACACCTAATATATTCCAACTGAAGATAAAACACATATTTCTTTTCTATTTTTTTATGTTCTTGATCCTTGATCCATCCAACATTTCTTGTAACTTGTATAATAACATCTGTTGCTGGTAAATAAGAAAATAAGACAGACTGATTAAATAAAAAAAAAGAAATCAGATGTAGTTAGATTTGGAAAATAAATGCTTATTTGTTTATAATCTTTAAGAATCTTTAAATTAACAAGAACCTTTGTGACTTATGACATTAGCCCTTAAAAACATTGCTATGAATGATAGCCCTATTAGAGATACAGCAAGACTTGTGCGACTTGTAGCTCTGATTGCAACATTTCTGACCTGACACAGTCTGTAGAGCTAAGGTTTGCACTTTTTAACCTGGTGCTACATATTATTTAAGTACTTTGTCTCCAAATTAAGAACATCAAAACAAAGACAAAGATAGATTTTCCTTTCCTTTCCACTTCCCCACCTGCTAGTTCAGTAGGAAGCATCTAAAGAGCTAAGTACAGATTCAATTTCTGAAAAAATGCAAACTAATATTTTGCTAATGGATCATATTTGAACCATTTATTTAGGATTTAAAGTGTTTTGATCACCATACACAGTCAATTTACCAATAGAAGTGACCTTTCTAAGCAGAGTCTCTAATAACTGGGTGACTCAAATAGTAAGGATGGGTAGTTATCAATTGAGCTGATGTGTAATTGAGTTTCGAAGAGGTTTGAAATTGATTTTATGGATCATAAACATGGTCAATGATTGTGTTTGTCTGGGCTGCAAAAACCCTCCTGCATGATGCTGCAATTAATGAAACCAGTTCCCTCAGAGGAAAAGAGATACTGGCGTTACAGTCCCTATGCAAATCTTAGGAGAGCAGAAAGGACACCTGGCATGCAGTTGCTATTGGATGGCTGATTGGGATTAATATGAGTGCTGGAGAAACTTTAAATAAAAGAGAATAAAACTGGATGTATTCTCTCTGGCGGTGCAGAGCTTGCATGTAGATAAAGCAGTGTACCTCACCCCACCAGCAGCTGGTATTTCTCACCGCTTACCACCCGGTATTTTGGGCTGGGATCTGTTTTCAAGTTCTAAAAACAGATTGTCATGCAACATCTCTCAGAATGACGTCGGTGGTTGTAAAAAATGTCAGGATGCTGTTAGACTCAACTATCTTCCACTAATTCCACTGATTGCTCTCACATCACAACTCCATCTGTCTCCTTTAGCCGCTAATTCTCCCCCCATTTGTGTTCATCACATTTATAAGTGTACATCTTTAAAGTCTGTTTCAGGGGTTTCTGCGGGTCATTAAAAATAATTAAAAGTCGTTAAATTATAATTTTTTTTTAAATTAAGGCCTGAATTGGCATTCAAATTATTTAAAGTAGATTACTGTGTGTCAGGTTTCTGTTATGTTTTTCTTTTGAGTGTTCAGTCTTGCTTTACTCCTTGTTTTCTAGTGTTAGTGGTTTTATTTTTATTTTGCTGTGTTCTTTGTTTTTTTCCAGTTACTGTCCTAGCCTGGGTTCTGTTATGTTTTCTTTTGAGTGTTTAGTTTCCTTTTCTCCATGTTTTATAGTCCTAGTAATTTAATTAACATTTTGTTGTTATTTCCAGTCTTCCAGGTTTTTATTTGTTGCTCTCTGCTGCCCTCTTATGTTCTCCTTCTTCCCTAGCTCTTTCCCTCTCTTGTTCTGTGCACACCTGTTCCCAGTTTCCTCATTAGCCCCCTCTTTGTCTCAGTCTCCTTTAAAAGACCTCTCTCTTCAGTTCCCCTTTGCTGGGTCCTCGTCAAACACTGCCTAACTTCGTCAAACACTGCCTAACTTTGTGAAACTTCCTCCAACTCCATCTTCCTGAGTCTTCCTCGTTGTGACAGTTATTCCCCTGATGTCTCCATGGTTTCTGGTTTGTTTTGACTCCTGGTTTCATGTTAGTTTGGACTTTGTTTTCATTATTGGATTTTTGGATAACCTGCCTTTGTTTTCAGTTTCCCTTTCATTAAATCTAAAGAAATTCACATCTGCCTTCCTGCCTCTGCTTTTGGGTCAACAATCCATAACCAAATCCTGACACTGTGGCCTTTAAAATTTTTATTTAAAAAAAAAAATTAATCAGATATATCATATCGCAATATATTTGCACAGAACTACTTCCGTTTGATCGTAAAGCTGTATGTTGAATGGGAAAATGCTAATTTCAATAAAAGTGGTTGAAAAACGAGGAATTCGGGACATGGTTGCAATCTATCGACGGTAGACATGACAAATGCATATATGTATAATGCCGTGTATATATGAGAGTCATGGGTACCTGTTGATGGCATTAAAACTATTTCTAAGAGCATTAAAAGAGCATTAAATTCCTGTATTAACCCTTTGTTTGTTGTCTAAATTAGCATTGGTATCCACTGTTTACATCTCTGACGTTATATCAATTCCAATAACAAATAGCCTAAATAGTTCATCCAAAAACCAATTCTTCACATATTTTTCTAAACAATGACCAAAGTGAGTCGTTAACCTGCAATCCGCTCTTTACAGTAAATGGGATTGCTTTCTAGTCAATGAGTCGATGCAATCAGCTGGTTTTCCTTAGAAAACTTTGAACCAATCTTACCGTATGATCTGGTTAAATTGTCTCTATAAAGTGCCTTGAGATGACCTATAGGCAATATAGATATAACCTGAACTGAATTTTGTTTATAGAATAAGTTAATGCAATCAACAGGGCTAATTACATACAATCAGCATTATAAACTGAATATTGGTTTTGATAAGATTATATTTTGGAACATGTATTAAACTTATTTTTTAAATGAAAGTGAAGTTGTAATGATTGGCCTAATTTTTCCAATCAGGTTCAATGTAAAATCTCAGACACAAACTATTATTCCCCTTTATCATTTTATTATGCAATAAACCAGTGGCCACTAAAAATCTTGGGGTGGCACACTGAAACTAAAAGCCATAATTTCAGGTTTTGAATCTACTATTGTGGTGAACAGGCCTTTAGAAATCATAAAGACTTATGTAAACACTTGCTAATATCTTGGCTTGTTGTGTGATTTTTAATCTTATGTCGCTGGCTGTGCATAATGGGATGAAATGCAGAGTTGTTTTTGACAGCCATCTTAGATTTAGTTTTAGTCATCAGGAAGAAAACTGTTATTAGTTTTAGTCACATTTTGGTCATTATGATATGTGATCGTTTTAGTCGGTTTTAGTTAACTAAAACTTAAAAAGGTTTAAATCTAGTTTTATGTTGCAAAAAAAATTAACCATTACAATTTCGAATAACAACCAGAATGACAGCTGTTGCCTAGATACTACAGTTGCTGGGTATAGAATGCTGTCATGCAGTTCAGCATTGCTGTTGGGCGGAATAGTTTGATTTGTAGAATTCATACAAAAGTTTTTATGAATTAATGCCCTACTTTGTAAAGAAAAAAGTCTCACAAAAGTTGTGAAAATAGCAGATCTAGTTCAACACATCATATTGGTTACTATAGCAGACAGACAAGCAGACAAAATGTACAATAAAGAAATGGTTTTAGACATACCATTCAAAAGCAAACACTTCCTGATGTACTATGAATTATGCATTACACAGAGATCAATAAAATCTTCATTAATCCAACAAAGCAAAGAACAAAAACATTCTTCTTTCTACTTTGGCAATTTTGGCTTTATTTCTGAGAATTTGCCCCTTTGTTACCGCTGCTCTGGGGTCAAAATAGATTTAAACTCACAGGGATTTGATATAAAAAAAAATACAGAGAGAACCTACATAAATGCCTTGTAATGCCATGGCAATCCAGACCTAAATTCAATATGCTAACTAAAATGTTGACATATTTAAGGAAAACAGAGAAAATGTTTTAATGACAATACAAGGAAACATTTACCTCATATTTAAATAGATGGAAACAAGAACAATGACAAAGAAATATTCAAAGATCTATGTACCTTTTCATCTTTATCTAAAAAAAAAAAAAGTATGCAATGAAATATTTTATTTGGGTATAATTTAGGGATTTAGTATTGCCTCTTGTAAGCTGGAAGAAATAAAATCTTGATAGTTAGACACAGGGTTTTTTACACCTGGAAGAGGATGATCAGCCACATATAGTTTATTAAGCAGCAATGAAAGACCACCCCTGTTCACCCCCTGGTGGCCCCACTGCAATAAATGCTGAACATACTTCCAAGTCAAATCTCTGATCACAACCACAAATAGCAGTAAGAACAATTGCAAAGACCTTATAATGTTGAACACTTCAACAGTTAGTAGGACTGGCCTAATAGGATCTGACTCACCCAATCAGTTTGGTAAAGTTTAGGTTTGTGATGATAGAAGATAAATAACTCTTTCCTGACATGCCTCCCACACTGCTGGTTGACATGTACACATCATCTAATGCTTGTTATAGGGACCTAGTAGCAATCTAACAGCAGTGTAAGTTGTCTAGGGTCTTCGTCACTGTGAGAGGTAGACTGATCATTAGGGTCTTCATCTGTGTGTTTTATTAGCCAAGAAAGCAGGAAGAATAAGCAACGCAGAAAGAAGTAGTCTGCCCTTTGCAACACAAAAGTATAGCAAAGTATATCCACACACAGCAGAGTGTGACACACCCACCGAACTGCCAAAACATCAGCAAGCAGCGCGCACACTCGCTCCGTCTCTGCTGCTAATGAATGAACAATCCAAAAGCGTTCACACATGTAACGCGCTGTCTGGTGGCAGAGCGCCGACCGGCAATCAGCTGACCTGCTTTAGCACCTGTACGGTTACCATGGCAACAGCAGACCCTCAGCAGCACACGTTCTCACGGTTCTGTTTTTTTCCCCCATCTCTTCCCATTCCTCCCCCTTTTTACCAGTTCTAATTCCCCTTTCTCCCTGCAGCGTTTTATTTGGGTTTTTTTTCCTCCATCAGCTTCTCCATATTCTTTGTCTGTCACAAGTCGCTGCCCCTCATCTTCTTTATCTCCATGTCTAAATCCTTTTCTCTCATCCTCCATCCCTGTTTTGCTGCAGGATGCTGAACATGACATCATCTATCCGTTTGAAAATATCTGAATGAACACCTTCAGGGTGAGCATGTATAGACCCTCATGTCTACTTGAGGTATTTTAAGAATGACTGGATTCAGAAACAGTGAACTGCTAGAAGGTTGTAAGAGAAGTTGATGTGTAAGAGAAAAGCAGGACATAGATAAGTAAGGACACACACACATTCTACATTTCAAAGCTTGTACATCATTACTTCAGGGCTGTACTCCAGCCAACCGGTTAACTCCAAGCTTACGTCATCTATTCAGAGCTATCCTGTTTTCAGCAGCAGATTCTGACATTAAAGGACCCTTTAGTTTGATGTTTCTGTTAGGAAGCCTTCACTGCCTTAACAAACTTTTCTTTTTAATGTAAGAGGATTTAATTCTGACCTTTGGTTGAGAATATGTTTCTATTCATTGTCTAAACTCAACAGCTTTTATGAAACCAGTAAGATCAGAAAACGGGTTGCTAAGGGTAAGGTTTGTAAAAAATCCTGGTGTCAAGTATAGTGGAAAAAACAGAACTGTAAAGTCTTGTAAGGCATATGTGCAGTAGGATTGGGTGCCTTTTTAAACTAGAATTCATACGTTATTTGAGTTTCCATTAGAGTACCACCCACTAGTGGCATGGCACCGAAATTACAATGTTTTAAATGTTTTTTTGTAATGTTGTGTACATAAAGATCATAATCTAAACATTGTAAATGTGAAAGAACACAAAAAACAAGGACATGTTCAATGGATGGTTGTGATGTACCAGAGCCGTTATTAATAGCTTTCTGGGCTTTCTTAAGTTTTTCACTCATTTTGAGTCCATTTATTCCATTCGACTTGACAATTAAAAAAAATGAGAGAAGCAGACAAGTGGAGGTTTTCTTTTAGAGCAAGTATCAGTAAGGGGATTAGATCCGAGTGAGTGGGGAGGAATGAAACTCTCACAACTTAATTTTCTTAACATTTCAGGTTAGGTTTGTTGCTCACCATAGATACGAAGAAGGTAGATCACACATTAACAGACATGTTATTGCAATTGATCCTTGGAATGCTGGCATTTGAAGCAGCTAGAATGTTCATTGTGGATAAGAGGAAAGACATTCTGTATCCCTGGAATGATTTATGGATTTTTCCTGTATAAAATTAAATGCTCAGATGGCTTGCCATAAACAAGGAACTGAGCAGACAAACAGCCAGACTAAGATCACACATATTTGTCTAAATCATTCATCCCTACCTTTGGTTTGCCTCTTATTTGTTTTGCTAATCCAAAGCCTTATCAATTAAAAGCAAACGATCTGACATTCTCAAGCAGACAACTTCATGGGTCCAAGTGAAGCACACTATTAGATGACAAAAGGCACCTTTGGTTCAGTGGAAGGAATCTGAAAGTCAAAATCTATTTTCCAATATCCTCCTGTCACATGCCGGTGTACCCTTGGGTAAGACCCTTAAGCCAGAGTTGCCTATTTAAATTCATTGTAGCTGTACTGTAGAGCTCTTAGTAAACTCAGTATGGCAAGAAAACAACTATAAAGTCAATCCATATTTTATATATCAGAGGAAAAAGCTTATGACTAAAAGCTCCCTTAAAGCAGGGACGTTCAGGGAGAGAACTTTGTTTATGCTCTCTAGAAAAAGTCATTATAGGCAAGAGGAAGGTTACACAATAAATTGGTCGCCAGTCCATCACAAGGCAACAAACAGGACAAAAACACAAGCAAACACACTCTTACCTAAAGAACGTTTAAAGAAACCAATCAAGAAGATTCTCACTGTTATGCTGCAGATGTAATGCTCAAGTTTTGGTTTAAAAAAATATTGCTACCATAAGAATGGAGAGCCTTACTGCTGTCAACATTATTTTCTCAACTTTTAGCTGTAGTACGATATCAGCATCTCTCACAAAAGACCCAAACTGGTGATGCATTCAAATAATATACTTGTGTTTTGGCATAGTGAAGGCTATAGTAAAACATTATCTAGATCGCCTCTAGTTGGCTTGCAAATTGATTGAATAACACACTGGCAGCTTTGATAGCTGGTTTACTAAGAGGTATTATTCTCTAGTGACTAAAAAGTCACTAAACAAGGAAGCTGGTTATACACTTCATGTGTCACCAGTTCACACTTTGTATCCAGTGCAATTTTCAGCTGGTTGGATTGAGTTTCACTCCAACAGAACCAACAGAAAAGAAGGATTTATGGCTTTCTAAGAGTTACTAATATATCGAGCAGCACAGTTTCCTCAAATCCTGCAGAGCAAAGACGGCTAGGGCTGTAACTCCCTATAAAGATTGATTTATATTGACGCACAGCTAAAAACTGCCCATATGTTTGCAGATAAAACAACAAAAATGTGTCATTTTTATAGATCTGGCTGAGAGTTAAAATAATCACTATAATTCTAATAGTGTCTTTCAGAGACACTGCATGCAAATCTCATTTCACACAAAACCTGTCAGGGTTAGTGTTTCAACGTGGGTGCTAAGCGAGCATCTGCAGGGGGTGCTACCTTTAGACTATCAACCAAACTATCTATGCTCTTAATATGCTGTTATCCTTTAAGGTGTCAGTAGCAACACAAGGCAGACATCAGTAAAATGATTTTTATCATGCAGCTTTGCTTATACTATGCTTTACAGAAGGATCCTCTTTTTTTTTATTATCAATTTTCAGTATAATGATTTAATATCAGTTTCTGTAACCCATTGTTCCTCAGAATGAGATGCATATTTCCAAGTATGTTTAAAACATCAGTTTTTTAACCAATAAAGGAGAGGTGCTTTTATTTCCTACTGAACCCACAATCCTTCATTTACCAAAACAAGAACCCCAGTTTCGCCTCTCTTCCTCCTCTCTACCTTCGCCATGGCACTACACCGCCATAAATCATGCGGTCTCATCTGTAATGCAGCACCGGGTCAGAGTGATGTGGCAGTATCCTGCTCTCTGAGAGGAGCAAATGAGCTGCAAATGCCGATTTGAGTCAAGGTCAAATGAATGGTTCACATACATAGTGCATGTGTGCATTCTCAAGGCGACGTGTTCATACTTGGAGCCGAAGCAGTGTGTATCGATGTGCTTCTCTATCGATTACACATTACACTGTATACTTGTCTTTTTTCAACACTTTCCTCCTGTTAGTCCTTCATCATGCCTTACTATCAAGCTCTCAAAAGAATATCCTAACCACCGTTTTCCTCTAATTCTTCCCTCTCTCCTTGTCCACCACTGTCAAATAAAGCCCTCACTGTTAAGAGATAATTAAAGATTGTGTCCAGCTGTGCAGGATGGGCCATCTCAAACACACACAAGTGTATTCGTACACTTTCCCAAGCATAAATGACCCTTCATGATGTGGCAGTTGAATGAAGCATGTGTGAAACCTTAGGATTCACAAGCCAGGTCTTATACACATACACACACACGTATAGAGCCAGCTTTGCAGCAATAGTGAATCTGAAGAGTACCTATTACCCACTCTCACACATCATTTCACAGTCTGGTCACACGCCAAGAGGAAAACGACCAACTTGGTCTGTTCAAACCTGGCAACCGAGATGAAGCAAAGCCTGCATGGCAGTGGCAAATAGAAAGACAATGTCCTTTAGCTTAATCATGGATAGATATAGAATGACAGTGAGCTAAATGCCTGAAACAAGAGCAAACCACCACATAGAAATAGATTTGGGGAAAAAACAATCAAGTATGGTCCTTTTAAATGGCTAGACAATGGGATTAGAAGCAATACATCCCTAATAATTGTCTCATACCGCTCCATATGCAGATGCTGGATGAATTGAGGCTTTCCAGTGCAAATGCATGAATGGAAGGAGTGACCTATAATGAGCAGATGCTGAAATGGGTGGAACTGAAGACTCGAATACGGTAAAAATTAGACTGATACAACAAGAGTGGTAGCCACTATTCGCCTCAGCAGATGAAAACATACGACAACTAGATGCAAACAAAGAGGGGAGTGATGGAGAGAAGCAGGTGCTTTGAACTAATAGGAGAAAAACACACTAAGACAATCTGAAAGAAAGAGAAAATGCAATGTCTGATCCTGTATGGTAAAATAATATCAGTTTGAGTTAATGAGTGCCATTGGATTGGAAGTGCAGCTATAAATCGTAAACAAGGCATTTATGGAGCAGTTTTTGCAGGTTAAAAATTTAAAAATGACAGAAAGTAAAGTGTTTAAATAGATAGCAACTCCAAAAAGAGGCCAAAATATATAGAGTACCTGTTGCAGATTTTGGTCTGTGTCTTCCTTTGGGCCGTCTTTGGGAATTGCCCATACTATTTTTCCTGTCCCAGAACATCACCGCTTCATGCCACCGACACACAGACACGTAAAGACTGGTTGACTGACTGACAGGCAGAGAGGCTTGACGGTCTGCTTGCGTCTCTTGAGAAAGACGAGCCCTGGTCGAAGCCGCGTGTGAATGAGAAGGACGTTGGAGAGACTCACAGCATCACAGAAGACCTCAGAGTGTGTGACAGCGCGTGGTCTGTGATGAGTGTGTGAGCCCGGCGGGTGACTGCAGATGAGCTACGTCTGCGTGTGTGTGAGAGAGAGCTCGGCTGCTACGTGAGCTGTTGACAAAGCGGGATGCATGCCGGTGAGAGCGTAAACGGTAGCGTGGAAGGATGCCTGTGTGTGAGGAGACGATAGAGCGGGATTGTGCTTGTTTCTGGAGGAGACGTTCTGATGTTTGCAGGTGAGAATATAAAAACATGTGTGTGTGTGAGAGAGAGAGAGACTGGGAGAGAAAAGGGAAGCATGTGAGTTGATTAGTTTCCAGCCAGTCAAATTCAGCCACTGCTGTTCAATTCATAAAGAGAAAAGGGTGAAGGCAGCCAATCAGGAGCACAGGAAGAGAGCTGAGGAGATGGGCAGCAGAGTGAAGATGGTAGAGTGGGAAATAGGAAAACAGTATAGAAAGAAATAATTAATAATGCAGAGAAGGTGTGTGATGCTAATCTGTAGTTAGGCAAAGGACATAGCCTTAATGCTTTGTCTGTTTTGCCCTTTAGTACGATCATTAAAGAAATTATAATTTTAGAGAGAGATTAGTGGCAAATGGACATGATTTATACTGCACTTTTCTAGTCCTAGTGACCACTCAAAGCACTTTATAGCCACATTCACCCAATTGCTCTTGCCAATGCACTGATACGGAGAATAAATGTGGCTAAGATTGATCCTAAAGCCCTGCTGTAACAAAGCTTGTGCAAACAAATATCACATGTGCAATAAGTGGGTATTTTGAAGGCAATCTACTAAAGCTGAATGTGCAAATAATTGAGGACTGCCCTGTTCGAATGAGGAGTCCATTTGCCTACCTTGACACATATAGCAGGTATAGTGTGGAGAGGACGCAGGTTGAGGAGATGTAAAATGACCTGCTGTGTTTGTGTGAGATAAAAAAAGAAAGGTAATCAGGATCTATGAGGCTATAAGATAATCCAAAAAAAGCAACATAGAAAAGTTGAAAGCCCTCTAGCTTTTTCCTCTAAAGGTCACGATCGTTCAAGGTCATTTATTTAGCAAAGATATATGAGCTATCCAGAAACTGAGCAGACAGACATTTATGAATAGGGAATGCTTTTTATTTTTTTTTTTATTTTATGAAAGTTGATTTTAACATTTCTAGTCAAATTAAAATGAAGGACAGAAAACGGTTGGGTTACCAGCAAATTTAAAAAGAAAAAGAGAACAGTACAGCAACTGCACAACAACAAAATAGTAAAGACTTGTATTCTTTTACCAATGATAATTATTCTCAATATAGAACTATATATTAACAATAATGACCATTGTTAAGAGAAAACAAGTCTTACTAAAGGGCCAATATTCTTAATGTAAAACTTGAGAATTATAAAAACTGCATTTTGTCCTTTTTCATCACCACAGCTACGTAAAGGACATGATTGTCAAACAGAGAGAGAAGCTGCTCGACACAACCGCAAAGAGACTGCAATGGAATTATCCTTCTACACATTAAAATGAGGTGTTACAAAGAGATCTCTTCCAAAAATAGCATTGCTCCAAAGATATTATCCCTCTTCTGTTTTAACTTGACAGTCCAAATGTGTTGACAAGTGCACAGAAGCTCCACCTGTATGTTGTTGTAGCTACATGCCTTTTTCTCGTTACAATTAATGCAGACATTTTTTGCATATAAGTTTGCATCTGAATTTTAAACATGCACAATATAGATGCATAGATGTAACTTGCAGCCACATTCTCTTTCAGGTTTAATAAATCCCATTTTCTTGTAAATGTCCACCTCCTGTTATTTGTTAAGTTCTGATGATCAGCACACGCTCTGTTTTGAGGGCCTAGTTGTTCAAACAGGATCCTGAGTTTTGAAAACGGTTTAAAAATGCCAGACTTAGACAGAAAACTGAGGGTATTTCTACCTGGATAATAGGAGATTAGTAATATTCTTCATTAGGTTATGAGGCAATAATATAGCATGCCTTTATCTTTTCTTCAATCGGCTGTTGAGGTTGGTGGTGGTATAATGGTACTCAGTGGCACACTT
The DNA here is from genome assembly GCF_000732505.1 of Cyprinodon variegatus. Lineage (NCBI taxonomy): Eukaryota > Metazoa > Chordata > Actinopteri > Cyprinodontiformes > Cyprinodontidae > Cyprinodon > Cyprinodon variegatus. Next base: position 422,152 of record NW_015150794.1, read on the forward strand.
AAAACCCACAGCATATCTGGAGTTGCTCACCGTGTCCATCCATTTAGGATATCAGTGTACCAATCTATCTAATGGCTCCTTCCAGCTGGATAATGTACCAAGTCAAAAAGTTCAAAACATCTCAAACATGAAAATGCCTTTAACTGGCACAGTGGCACCTTTGGGATTTGGTGGAACAGGATGTTCATGTAGGTTTACTCAAAAAACAAGCAGTAACCTGGTGATGTCTATGGTAATATGGACAGAAAATGTTTTAAGAATGTTTCAGAAATTTTATTGAATGTATTTAAAAAATTAAATAAAGGCACTTTTTAACTAAAATGGGGTCCAACTTCATACAAGTCAGGTGAACTAATAAAGGTAAGTGGTGTGTGCAGATTCCATAACCTCCTCTTTGCATCACTGCTCACCAACAGTTGACGTCCGCTATCCAATAGTGAAATATATTTATAGTGTTTACTGATTGAATAAATCACATTAAAATTGAGAAGGCTGAAGAGATATGTATTGAAATAAGAAACATTTTATCATTAAATGAAGAAGAGTATGAGGAAGGGTTGGTTGAGGACAGAAATTGAAAGTGAAGTGAGGTGTCCAAGCAAGGGATTGTAATGGGGAGAGAGCACGAGGGAGAGAATACAAAATGAGAACCAGAGAGTAGAGATTCACTTTCCAATTTCTCCCTTCAGGGGGCTGTTAAGTGAAACTGTCCAGAAAGGGTGGACAAATTTATTTGAATCCTGAAAAAAGATGCATGGAACAAAGAGCAAATGATTTTGTTGTGGCTGTTTATTCATGTCATTCACAAATACAAAGGGATTCTCTGTCCTAACGGAAATCTTCTAAACCCTTTAACACCAGGACTGATTAAACCAAAGGGATGTTGGTTCAAACCTCAGCTCTACCTTTCAATGTTAAGTCCTTTGGCAAGACACTTCACCCGTATTGCCTACTGATGGCGGTCAAAGTGCCCTGGTGGTGCCTACCTTGCTTATGTCAGCTGGCAAAGTCTCCTGACTTGAAAAAGTGCGAAATAAGTACAGGCAATTACAAAACCATTTACAATGTTAGAGAAGAAGAACCTTAAAACTTAGGGAAGATACCTTAAAACAAAGAATAAAGTGATTCCTAATCCCATGAGATAAATAAATGATCACTCTTAACTTGTTTAATTTTCCTTCTCCCTCCATTTTTTTCTATATCGGCTGAGTGTTTAGCACCTTTCTGTGACTGCTTTTAGGCCCTTTTACCACAAACAGGCTTAAATTGGAAGGCAACTGGAATTTCGCTCAGTTTTTTTGAAGAAGTGTTGACGCCTATCCAGGAGTCTTTGTCGATACTGTTGACCCCCCTTTCACAACCATCGGTCCTCTGTGTCTTTCTTCAGAAATTTCTGAGAAACTCTGTTAGATTTTCTCGAAACACAACACGGCAGTGAATTTCAAACCCAACAACATACTGAGACAAAAAACGGTTCATCATTAGGACAAAACACCCAGACCTAAGCTTAGCAGTGTTGTATATGCGATCCAGGGCAGTTTGGACTGTAGAGCCTCCAATATTGGAGAAACCAAACAACAACAACACAAATGCATGGTACAGTCTAGGAGAGCCACTGGCTCTGGGCAAGATTTAGCTGCACACTGGCATCTCAAGACCAAAGATCACACCTTTGTACATCATTTTCATATTTTGGACAGAGAGAACTGATGGCTTGAAAGAGGAGTAAAAGAAGCCATCTTTGTTAAAAGAGAAGGCATTTACGATTTAGTCATCAACCTTATTTTAAAGGAGTTACATAAGCACTCCCATAATGATTAAAGAGACCAATCACAGCGTCCATGCACAACAAAAGACTCCAACAATCTAGAGTAACGAAGGTTGGTTATTTGATTTGCATATAATTTGGGATGTATGCATGCGGATGGACCTCCATGCTGTTTAAATACATCAGCGCTCCACTAGAGTTTGCTCTGGTGCAAGTCAACAGAGTTCACAAAGACATAGAGAGGACAGGTGTTGAAATGTCTTCGAAAAAAGTGAGCAAATGTCTGGTTGCCTTACAATTTAAGCCTGTTTGTGGTTACCATGATCCAGATGACTGAGAATTTACACAGCCATGTAGCCCTTTTCCACTGCAGGAATGTTAAACCATTACTAAGGATATCAAAAGCCCTACATGCATTTCAACACAATTTTAACCTGTGCAAGATCAATTTTGCAGGTTCATACTTTCCAAGATAAAATGTCTTGGTCTGGACACAGGGATTTCAGATTATCCTTGGGTTGTTATTAAAAGACAGGGACATTTGCTTGGCAACAATGATTGGTGGAATTTCTTGCAGTAAAGCCACCAAGTGGACTGTTCAAGCGGAACCAAATATTGCAGAGGAGAACAGTGAAAACAGAGGTGTCATATACAACTCTTTCTGTGACAATATTATTTTAGTAGAGAATGTAGCAGAATATGACTGAGATAGATAGTTTACCAGAGTATCAACTACGTTCCAGTTTCCATTACTGCTGAACTTATAACCAGCGGTCAGCTGAATGGGCGCTTTCATTTTTCCGGAGAGAACGCCCGATTCCTCGCACATCATTAAAGAGCTCCCGTTGGCTTTCTCAGTCAGTCAGTTCTCAGTCAGATCATTCTGTTTTCACACTAGCCTGTTCTGCAATCCATTTTGGATTTCTCCTTAGATTCAAGATTTTAGAGTTTCAGTTTTTAGGAAAACTGTTTCCATGGTTTCACCTGTTAGCCTTCTGACATCTCATAGCATTTGGATGATGCTGTACTCCATTACATGACAGTTACAGATATTTAGAGGGTAACCAATGTTTTCATATCATTGGAATCCCATAATTTGTATTTTACAGAAGAAAAAAATTACATCATTGATATGATGAAGCTAAAATAGAAAATCATAAGCTAACCTGACTTTAAGAGGCACAAAGTTTGACACAAACTGCCAATGTCACACATTTAACAGAGTGGGACTCTGTAAGTCAAGTCCATTTGGCAGGAACAGACCGTAAAGAGCACTTGAGGCAATTCTTGTTCTTTTCGTCTTCTAAAGCCCAGTGCCTCCATTTCTGAGTTTACTTCGGTCATTGCATAACCCATAATGGAGTCTGTTGTCTGCAGTCTTTCCTTTGTAATGTATTCATGGATATTTTTTATGAGAGGGTTTTATTTTCTATCTATGTTTTTCCCTTTGTGTAAACTAAATTTTGTAACTTACCTCAGAATCTTATTTGCTTGTTATTTATGTTCAAATAATTAGTTTACGCCCAAACATGATTGCAATCCAAGAGTGCTGGATCTGTATATTGACGTATTACCATGAAAACCAGCCTGCAGCCTGATATATCCACCCTATCCCCTCCCCTCCTCCTGTTCCTCACCTCACTCCCTTCTCTCTCTGCCTCACTGAGCATCCCGGTTAACAGCTGTTATAAAAAAGATGCTGATAATACACAAAATCTTTTAATTGAAAGGACACCTCACAATTATGTTTAGTGCAAAAAAAAAAGAAAAAAAATAACTGGCTTGGATTAAGGCTGCTTGTTCAAGATATCAAGTTTTTTGCTGCTTCCTCCCTAAATCAGGAGATATTCCACTCAAATAGGTTCCAATTGTTTGTCTGGAATTACAATGAGGTTCTTAATGCTAAGCTAGTATTATGAGAGAACACATCACTGTTTCATTGTTTCAGGATACAATACAATCTTACCAAACTGCATATCTGGTCTGATAGCATACATCCTCTAACAACCAGTTTGACCACATTCATGCAGTGCTTGGAGCTATAACCAGGAAATGGAACATTATTTGTGCACAGTGACTTTTCCCTGCTCTCTTCTAAAGGAAATAAATTAAAGAATGTTTTTATGACTACTTCTGGTTAATGCACTCACAGCAGGAGACTGGGGACACAAATACTTTCAAAGAGCATCTACCCTCAACACACATTTGTGTCTATTGTGTTTCACTTTATTAGCCTCATTGTTGACCTTTTTTTAATGGAAAACCACTGTATGCTTAAGGGAGTGGATTTTTAGTTTAGAGGTTTTATTTATGGCTTTTTTATCCTTCACAATTTTTGATGAAATGAAAGACATACTAACATAAACATTTTGTAAATGTTTTTTTTTTTTTCAGTTTTTAAATCTAAGATCTTACAGATTGTTTCCTGTTTCCGTTTGTGTTAGTCACATTACGTCTATGTTTTAAACGGAAGAGGAATGAGTGTTCTAGCTGAGTGACTTGGCTAAAATTTTTAGTTCTTACAATAGTTAACAAAAATGTTCTCCACCAGTCATTGTGCAAGAGGCAGTGTGCATCCTGCACAGGTTTCTAATGAATGACAGAAAGACGTACATTCATGCACATCTACACTTACCTCTAAGGGCATTTCAGAGTGAGTCATTTACCTTGCACGCCATGCCTGTTTACAAACTATGGGAGGAATCTGCAGCATCTGTAGCAAACCCAATAGTGCACAGAAGAACATGCAAACTTTCAAACTAGGGTTGCATAATAGAAAATCATGCTATTCTGATAATATCTGGACTCTTTCTTCCTCATCTGTGCGTCCAACACTTTCTGTGTATTGAATAACATGGAAGTAGTGGTACTATCTAATAATCAGTAGGTGTTTTTCTATGGGTGTAAGCAGAGGTAGGTAGTAACTAGCTACATTTTACTCAGTTACATTTACTTTTGTAACTTTAAAACAATTTACTTTTAGGAGTAGTTTTACAGCATTGAACATTTTACTATCACTACTCTTGAGTAAAGTTTCTGTGTACTCCATCCATTGTGAGTAATGTCACTTAGTGAAAACAAGCTTGTTCTAAACAAATAGGCACCACTGAGAGAAACACTTTCCTTGTTTATGTACTCATGTCTTAATGGTTAAAAGTAAGGCTGGGCGATAAACCGGATTTTTACCGTTACCATCGTTCACTACCATAATCGGCGACAATTTTTCCATGTCAGTAAAAGAAACTTAAATCTGCTGTTTCCTGTGTGCGAGGTTGGCTGGTATTTCCTTCCCCTTTAAGACACGGCATCAGGTGTCTAATCACATCACTCCACCGACCCGATCAACAGAGTAAACAAAGAGAGTGACGGATGTACCCAATGAAAAAGCGTCAACAAAGAGGTCAAGAGCGCATTGTCAGAGTTAAGCACGCAGGGGTTGTTGAAACACAGCCCAAACTGCATCTGTTCAAACATCACTCAAAGTTGTTTTTTTTTATTCTCGAAAATGATGGGTCTTTTTTGAACAGCAGTAATGCTCACTCCCAACTACCAATGAGTTAGGAGTGAGAATGTGTTAGATAGGCGATAGTGGCGTTGTATGCAGTAGTTCGATTCAAGGCCCTACCTGACTCAGCTGTGTCATTGGGCAATGCACTTCAGCTGTATGGCTTACTGAATGGGCCAAGACTATGCCAGTCTCTCTTCTGTCAATGTGCTTCAAAACAGATTGCTACTGTACAATGTAGTTTGCCACCGTGAGTGTGTGCGTAAATGGGTGTAAGGGTGTTGTATAAGTACAAGTGGTTCACCAGAACACAATTTTTCCAAATAAATGCACAAAATAGATATAACTTCTCATCATGTACAGCACTAGATTGTAATTCTCTAAACCAGGGGTCTTAAACGTTTTCCAGGCCAAGGACCCCCAAACTGATGGCGAAATGGAGCGGGGACCCCCTAATTATATATATTGTATGACATTTTGTTATATCAAACTGGTCCTATAGTCAATCTATCACAGATGGATTAATATAACGAAAGTAATTTCTCCCTGGGATTATTAAAGTATTTCTGATTCTGATTCCTGGTTGATGGGACAGGTGTTGTGAATGAAACCGTGCCCAGCTTGAAAGAGCTCCTGTGTGTTGCTGAATGTGTGCATTGATGACTGAAAGACATCTTCTGCCTCCATTTATCGGTTTACTACAGTGTGTTGAATTCATGTTAATGTGTATTTAAAAACATTTCAATTAGTGTAAAAAATAGTAGGGGGGAATATAAAAAAAAAGTCTAATCAACCAAAACTTTCGCAACCCTCATGCAGTCCCTCTGTGGACCCCGTAGGGGTCGCGGACCTCCAGTTGAAGACCTCTGCTCTAAACAAATAAATAAAAAAACTACTCACTCAATGACCTAAAAAGTGTATGTGAGGTAAAAGAAAACACAGGCCATACTACGGTTGCATTCACCGCCTTCTTAACAGCCCCTTCAGGCAGGTGGATGGGAGCCATCACCCTGGATCTCTTCATTCCTTTCTGTTCTTAGCTAATGTTCTGTGGCTTACAGGATACATATTTGTTAAGTGAAACCTCCTGGGATTCCCTGTTACAAATATCCTGAAACCATCACTAATCCAGGTTTATTTGTGGGCCCCCCGCAGAGATTGCTTTTAGTCTTTGCTCATTCTTGATCCTGCTGGTTATGTAAGGGCTCCAAGGCCCAGAGGGAGGAACGCACTGCCTTTAAAATGCAAGCTGCTTGCTTTCTTGCTGATTTGCCGTTTTGCCAACTATTTTTTAGAGCATCTCATTAAGTCGACAGCACTGATTTCACACATTCTGCCACATCTCTTTATGTTTTCGGTTCAGTCGTATGCCGTCAGCTCCTTTTGGGCTGGTTTTTCTATTCCCCGTTTCTCTAAATTCCATTTATTAAAGATCCATGCTTCCTCTATCCGTCTCTAAAAAAGCAAACTCCGCTGAAAAAGAAGTGAGTCTCCTCCGAGTTTCCTTTCTATCTAACTTGCTTTCTCATGTCCAAGTCAAAGAAAAATGCTGTTTTTATCCAGCTTATTGACCACAGGATTTGTGGATGATGGATAAAACTCTGACTTTATTTCTCTGTCCACTGTGGAAATCTCAATCCAAGCTCTCATAATGTTTATTGTTCCGTTTATCTCATTCTTGGCCCGGTTTTGACCCAACACAAAGGCAATGCCAAACTAAACCTATTCAAAATAAGAAAGGGGTTGCTTTGAAAAGGAAAAGGATCAAAACCAGATTAATAAAAGATCTCCTTTCTTCTTTTTTGGTCTCATTTGCAACAGCATTCATGCTTTGTTTACCTTCCCCTTGGTCTGTTCAAATCAAAGAAACAGAATACTTGTTTGTCCAGTTTCATGGAACTGAAGTACTGCAGGCTGGAATGATTTGCTTTTGGTTTGAATCCTGCAGAAGTTTTATGAAACATGAAAAATTGTAAGCAAACCTGTTTAAAGGTCACGGGTACAACAATGATATCACTTTGTTTTTGAATTGTTTACTTGATCCATTCATGTATTGAACTAAAAGACACTACATCCTCAGTGCAAAATGTATGACAGCAAAAAAACAGCTTTATCAGAACGCAGACAACACAAGAAATAAGTGCTGCCAAATTAGCTACTTTACTGTAATTGCTGAGTATCTTTAGTTTCCTTACAACCTATTTCTTTTTTAACCTACATTGACATGTAGCTACTTTTTCCAGGTGACACTGATGTGAGACTCTTAATCTCACACTTCACAGTGAATAGCAGTAGCTGTTGTTCCCATACCCATTCAAAGGCATCCAGTCAGACCCTGCAAATCCCTACTACCAAAGCATTACCTTTTCTAGAATCGCAGGTGCAAAGCCGTCAAGGTTCATGCAACCTACCACAACACAACAGTTGCATCATAAAAGAGAGCAACTGATAACAGTCAGACGACACATAGTTCTTTGGAGTTTCTTTCATTAAAATGCAAGGCTGCCTTGATCACCTGAACAGACGACCAACATTTGCTCTCATTTTCAAAACAAAAAGCACCCCTAGAATCCCTGAAACAGTTGAAGTCCTAATTCTATTTTATTTTAAACTAATGCAAAAAAGTATATCAATATGTTTGTTATGCTTTCATGGCTCTTCATTAGTGAAAAAGGTGCAAAGTAACTCACCCAATGCACTGGAGATGCACCGATCCAATACCTAGATCTGATACTGGCTTCTATATTCACTAAATACCTTGATGGGATATCTGCAATTTGCTATTGAAAACCTGAGATTGAATCCAGTGCGCTTTACATGGAACTGTTATTTCTTTTTTTTTTTGCTGCTCATTTGTTATTAAATAATATAAGGTACATACACACCTCTGTTCATTTTTTTTTTTAGCTTTTTAAATCAATTTTTATGTCAAGGCTAAAGTGTTTATTCACATGTCCAGATACTTCATTCATTCAACAGTGGAATAGGATTGGTATCGGATATCTGTCAAAACGCTCTGACCAGGTATCATATCAGATTGTATTGGAAAAAACTTGATGCACCCAATAGCTTTTACAGCTACTTCTTTTAAGTGTGATCTGGTCAGACAGCATTAAGAAACAATTGAAGAAAATCTAAAAACATAATTTTTTTGACTGTTTAAGTAACAAGAGTGTAGCATAGCATCTTACCGGGTATCGTCAAAAACACAGCAGAAATTTGCATCATCTTGGCCTGTTTCTGTGGGTGTTACTTAGACCTACAAGCAGCAACATCCAAACGCACACATACAGTAGGGGTCATATAGTCTGTTATTTAAGTTTGTCATCACTGCCTCTTGCTCCTGATTACAAAGTAAATTGAGGAGCTTTGTCTAAACCACAAAAGCATTTCAAGACCCATAAACACCTGATGCTTAAGCTACGTTTGCAAGGTTGCAAGTATTTTGTGTGGACAGCCCCGAGCAAACCAAATACAACCTACTAAAGGTGATGGTTCAGGCACGGTGGTAAAGTAAAATAGCTCCTTCAGATCTCTACAAAACATCAAACATCACTGGTGCTGCTGACAGGCTGTAGGTAAAGATATAAACTGTTAAACTTTCCGTTCAGCATAGTTTTCGCCAGATTTAACATTTTCTATTAGAAAAGTAAACAAAGCATAACGTGTTCTTGGTAAATCTTAGTTTTTATACAACTAAAAACATAACAAATACTCATAAGGAGACAGAATTAGACCCACAAGCATCCTGCATGAGGCCTTTAAGTCATGTTAATGCAGAGTTTTCAGCATTTCCTTCTGGCATTTTTTTTTTTCCAAATGTGATAGTGTACTTAAAAATCAAAACACATAACACTGCACACATTTTTAGGCAAACTATGTAATCATGTTGAGCACTGTCTAGACAAATAATTCAAGTTTTCAAGTTCAGCATTTCAGTAGCAGATATGTAATCACGAAACTACAGCACACATGTTCAATCATTAATACAGCATTTGACAAAAATTAACATAAGTTTATGGAGGAAACATGAATTCAAAACCTTGTCAGGCAATCAGCCAAATAATTTCCACTCTAACCTTGAAACCTGAGAACAATCTTCCACAGTTAACAAGAAACTTTAAGGAACAACTTACAGAGGATAACGAAGCTCCAACAGACTAATAAAACCTGCTTAACCTCAAGCAAGCAATTATCACAGCTCACTCTTTGGAACAGCAAACACTATAAGACTCCAAGTAAACATATCTGTGCAATATTTTAGGAAATACATAACAAATGTGCATTTATATACAGAGGTACTGTACCTTCCAGTGGTTTAAACAGCAGGTGTAAACTGAAGTTTTATTAGTGATGACTAAATCAGGTCCACTCCCTCAGGCTCCAAGTGAGTGTGAAACAAAAAGAGAGCAGAGCACAGGAGGAAGAGAAGAGGGAGGAGTGAATAAACTTGTGGGCAGAGAAACAAACAGAGAAAAAGAGGAGTAATTTTTAGGGCAAGAAAATCCAGAATACCAACTACCCCACAAGGGAGAAAAAGAGGGAAACACGCAAAAAACCCAAAGAGAAATGCAAACAAATAGGATCATTCATGCAAATTGGTTTAAAACAAAAACCCACAGAAAAACAACATACATATACACACACACACATTCAGACGATTCCAACTGAGTAGACATCTGGACCAGGGTGGATTATGGGTAATTAACTGCTCTTTCTTTAATGATCCTCAGAGAGTGGAGAATCTGACAAACAAATGCAGATTTTTTTTCATCCACAAAGTTTCATGCCTACCTCAGAGATCTAGCCAGAGGGGGGAAAATGGGGTTATAATGTGAGCCGCTAAATGCCATGTAGCGATCCCTGGCGTCTTTGTTGTTTTGATGTGTATAACCAAGAACACAAACACACAGAACAGATACCATCAAATCCTGAGGAAATAAAGAATGTGGTAACGCCACACAATATGTAAACAAAACACATGAATAGGAACACATGGGTTTAAAAAACAAGATGCAAATAAGCATTACAATAAAGATGGCAGCAATTTACCCACAGAGCCTAATGCGACCAGAGCCATCTGATAATAAAGCAGATATCCAAAATATCCACCATAAAGTTCAAAGAAAAGTTTTGTCTTTGTTATATTGTTTAGAGACTTTTAATTAAATGATATCAATTTCCATTTAATAAAAATGTTTTATTTTCATACTTTTTAAGAAGAAAACATTGTCTTGTTAATATGAAGATCAGTTTATATGTTCTGTTTTCACCCTATTTGATAGAACATAATATCTAAACATGTAAATAATTTTCTATATTTTCATTTATGAATTATATATTTTTAAACTATTGCAGACCCTTAAGTGATATTATGGTATAACTGTGTAAGTAATAACTAGTGTTGCGCCGATGCCATTTTTTGGCCCCGATACCTGGCTGTGAAGTATTGGCTGAAACCGATACCATCTGTTTGAAATTGCCATCATGGCTTTGTCAAGCTGCTGCCTACCTTTGTGAAGCAGGAAAAAGACTAATACAAAGTGAATCCAGTAGAACTTTTTATTGCGTACCTGGAATGGCTGACAATAGTTGAATAAACTTATGGCTCTCAAAATGGTATCGGTGCCCTATTTGTTGGTACTCACCGATTCCGATACCACTATTTTAGCGCTGGATCGGGGCCCTGCCCGATACTGGTATCATATCGGTGCAACGCTAGTAATAGCCCAGAAACATAAACCTCACTGGAAAGACAATTCAGAGGTAAATTTATAGTAGGCTACATTTTTGTGTAACAGCAGCTCCGCATGAGAAGCAGTAACCTCACCAGCAGCTCTGGTTTCTTTTCACATTCCAGAAACATACCTGCTTGTTTAACCGGAGGTACTGAAATGCCCAGAGGTGCAAAGTGTGCACAGAAGCAGTTGCTTTGTCTCCTGTTTATACCGTAACAATGTTTTCCTGCCTGTACAGCATATTGTCTCGATGACTCTTCATTGGCTGACTCTAAACGAGGTGGTGGGAAGGAGAACTGTCATCTTCCGCCTTAATCTTGAATTAATCCCCGCAGTAGTTGAGGTAATTCCTTCTCGTATATGTCTCTGTGTGCGTATGATTGTGTATTTCTTTGTCAGTCGTTGTGTCCTGCAGGAAGAATATTAATCTGCTAATGTACCACCCACTACCACGCCTGATTACTGTTTGGAGTTTAATAAGAACAAGTATGTGGCAGACACTGAAAAAATCTTTACTTTGGCAGGGATGATTTAGCATGTTTTTAATGCCACAACCCCTCTATACTACCAACAAATCAATTGTCCTTACCAATGTGGCTCCAGTTAAAGCGTAATAAACAGAATATCCGGCGTTAAAAGATTTATTCCCCAGACACTTTGTAGCAACAAAGAAATAAACAACTAAAACAGATTTTCCTACTTTTTTTCTGCTAAGTGCAGCAACAAAAAAACAATAAAAAAAAAAATACTTTTTCCTCTACAACTTATTATAAAAAAAACTTACAATGAAGCATCATAATAATTCAAATAATTTTGTATTAACACAATAAAATGTCCCAAATGGTATGTGAAATGTAAGATGAGATTTTTTTGTTAGAGGTAGATGTATTTACACGCTTAATAATGAGTGTAACTAGAACATTGCTTACATGTTTTGCAAAAATATATATATTTCTTTGTACAGCACTGAATAAATTCCAAATTATATCTAATATACAGTATATATATTAGTTATACCAATATGTTGTTACTACTAAATGCAGAAAAAGATGCAACTTTCTCTCCTATTAGAGTCAGAACCTTCGTGGGGATTGTCCAAAACATTGCAATGAAAATGATCATTTTAACAGGAACGAAGTACGTATTTCACAGAGAGATGTTAAAGTGTCGGGTTATATAAGGACACTTCAGACTCCAAACCAATTTAGTTATGTAACCCTGGTTGGGATTGATAATGTGTTCTAGTTATGGTCTATGTGTGTGTGTGTGCGGGGGGCCGTGAGGGAAAAAAAAAGTCTGCTTTGCAGGGAAAATTAGATTTTATAAGGATGTTCCAGAGTTTTACATCTGTTTCTCTCTATTACCACTTTAACATTTACCACATTCCCCTAAAGGCTTTTGTTTTATTTTATCAACCAACATGTAATTAAGAAAACCAGAGCAAAAATAGATTGGACAATGGGTTAAAAATGAGAAACTGACAGTTTGGAGAAACAAGACAAAATAGGCGTCTCCTGGTGTAAACTCGCTGCACTTCCATTATGTCCCTCAGCTTTAAAACACTGGAAGCAACACGGATGCAACAGCTGAACAAAACAAATGAGAGCATCTTTATACCTACAGGCTGAGCTAGAAAAAGAACACTAACAAGATCTGAAGCGTCAATGAAAGGGAATAATTAAATTAATTAATCTGTTTAATTCCAATTATAATAAAAGCGTGTGCAATGAGATCTTGAAATGTTATATTCTCACAATGTTTCTTGCAAAAGGTAGGACTGTCCAATGAAACGCTATCCAGTAATACCTGGTATGCACTTTCATCTGAAGAATTTTATACTATTGCAAATCTTAAAAAGGGAGTTTTTTTGGCTTGAGACATTAGATTTATGTCTTGATACAGCAGCCTGAAGCAGCAATCCGATTTTTTTTTCTTATATGCGACCTGTATCTCATCTTTTCATAGCAGTCTGAACAACATTCAGATTTTTCCACAGTGACCCAGGCCGCTTGGCTATGTGGTCCTGAATCCGATAGGAATCTGATCTTTTCAAATGCGACCTGTGTCTGAACGGCCAGATCACGTTCATCCGACCTGAACGTCATTAATACTTAAAGCTACAGTGTGTAACTTTTAGCGACATCTAGCGGTCAGACTGCAGACCGCAGCAACATGAACATCCCCCCCCCACCGCTTCTCCCCCCCAACAGTACGGCGAGCGTTACGGGACAAAATGTCTTCCACGACGTCCGCATCACCTACCTTCTCAAGTGATGAGGTTTGTTTACATAGATAATTTTACAGATAGTATTTCATTAGTCTGTGTAGGGTATAGATTTCATGTAGACTTAAGATAATAAATATACCCGTTATTTTTTCTACATCGTTGTGACGTTTTGGCGATCTCGCAATCGCTAGTTTGTTGGCTCTGCGCTGCCGTAGCGCAAAGATGTCTGCCTCCTTGGCTGCGAGACCCGCTCCTATGTAATTATAAATAACGAATTCTAAGGCAACGCAAATATTAAGGTTAAGAGGCTGAGCTCGTAGATGATTATAAATAACATAGTTATGTATAATATATTACATTTCTGACTGTATAATCCCTGTAATTATTACACACTGTAGCTTTAACAAAGGTCCCTATTCTGCGTCTTGTTACGCAGAAGTGGAAAAACAACAACCAAGGCAGACAATAATACGGAGAGCAGTCTTTTTTTTTAAACCAAAAGTTTGAGTTCGAAAGATTGCCATATGTGCTCCAGCGCTACCATCCATGTTTACTTCCGTAAACAAATAGCACACTTGCTTGTGACGTAACTGCATCCTCTGCGGCACATGCTAGGCACTTGCGTTGTATGAATACAGTACACACAGAAAATCACATACAAGTCGCATTTATTTGAAAATGTGAACAGCAACGCAAAAAAAAAAAATCGATTCACAAAAAAATCGAAATTGAGCATTAAGGCCTGCAGTTTGAATGTAGCCTAAGACTCTTACTTTAAGGTAAGACAGAAACAAGTTCTTCAGTTGCGCAGCTTAGTGTCCACAAGTGAAGAATTTGCAGCATTACAAAATCAATGAAAACACAGTA